>NC_056725.1:797809400-797849400 GCF_019279795.1 Protopterus annectens
AGAGGAATACAACAAGTCCAAAAGACAGGGAAGGAGGGTGGGATGTAATATTACATCAGTGATCAGTAGGACATCTACTGTTATAGTAAGTTCTTATACAACTGCACTATGTCCTTCCAAGATCAATGTTGCAATATTGCTTACAGGTAAGAGAGTACCAAAGCCATTGAAGACAGTGAGACAGACAGAGAAGGAAGAAGGAACAGAATTACATTCCAACAGACCCTAAGGAATGGACCTGGTAAAATCCCTCTGGCCGTAGAAAACACAGCTAACATATAGTATTTTGTAAAAGTATGAACAGAGGGCCAAGCAGCTGACTCAAGAATGGTTCTAGAATCCAGAGTCTTCTTCTTCTTTTCCCGGTTAGGGGTCACCACAGCGGAACTCCGGTCAGCTAATGATTGGCAGTAGATTTTTACGTGCTGGTTTGCCGGGCCTAACACACAACCTTCAATGAAGGAACGCCCATTCACGCATGTCAACACACAGAAGATGCACTAACTGAGAATCGAATGTGCAACGTCTAACTGTGAGGCGACAACGCTACCGCAGCACCACCACCGCAGTCCAAAACCTTGAAAAAAACTCTAGAGGAAGCTATAGTCCTGACATACTGAGCCTTGTCAGGGGAACAAAGCTGCTTGCAATGATAAGAATAACAGGAAGAAATCGCCTTAGAGATCCAGGAAGAAATGGATTGTTTAGAAAAAGGCAAACCTGAATTATTATCTTGAAAGTATACAAAAAATAGTTGGTCTGATTTTCTAATAACTATGGTCTTATCTAAGTAGAATCTGAGCTCCCTATGCACATTCAAAAACCGAAGAATCTTCTCTCCTCTGTTTTGAGACGAAAGAAAGAAAGATAAAGAAAAAGAAAGAAAGAAAGAAAGCGAGAAAGAAAGAAAGAAAGAGAAAGAAAGAAAGAAAGAAAGAAAGAAAGAAAGAAAGAAAGAAAGAAAGAAAGAAAGAGAGAAGATTAATGGACTGATTCAAGGACAGCTCATTGACCCCTTTGGCATAAAGGAAGGATTATTCGTAAGTGAAGTCTTATCCTTATGGAAGACCAAGAAGGGAGGAACAAGTGCTTGCAGTTCAGAGACTTTCTTGGCAGAAGTCAGAGTTACTAACAACACTGTTTTCCAAGAGCAAAAATTTAGGGAAGAAATGATGGCTGGCTCTGCAGGTAGTAGGGTCATCTTTTCCAGAACATAATTTGGGTTTTTCTTGGAGGCCTAATGGATTCTTTTCAAAGATTGCTAGTCCTCAAAGTGAGAACACAGCAGTGGATCTACTGGCAGACAAGCAGAAATGGCTCACAAGCAAAATCTAACTAAAGAGTATGCACTGAGCAACTCATGCAAATAAGAACCATAAGAATTCCCTACTACAAAGAGGTCCTGGTTCTTCTTTTTGCACCACAAGGAAATATTTTCCATTCAGCTGCATAAGATTTCCTCGTAGTAGGTTTTTTAGCCTCCTGTAAAACCCGAAGCACGTACTCAGAAAAATGGTGCCTGAAAGGGATTAAAATTATATCACCCAAAGAGTGAAATGAAGAGTTTGAAGATGAGAATGAATAAGAGAGCCCTTGTTTTGTTGGGTAACTTGTGATGATTGCCCCTGGCCAGATGACAAAGAAGGGGAAATTGTCTGGACCAAAGGGTTTGTCTTTCACAATCATTCTAAGGACTCCTGGCTGAAGAGGACAAGGAGGAGATGCATAGAGGAATCTTTCTATCTATGAAAATGACATGCCGTCCATCTTCCATGCCAGTAGGCTTGGGTACCTGGAACAGAACTTGTTCAGGCATCTGTATTGGGGGAGGCAAAAAGATATTTCAATTTGTGAGGTTTTGAACTAGATCTGCTCAAAGTATCTGCCTTTG
The DNA here is from genome assembly GCF_019279795.1 of Protopterus annectens. Taxonomy (NCBI): domain Eukaryota; kingdom Metazoa; phylum Chordata; order Ceratodontiformes; family Protopteridae; genus Protopterus; species Protopterus annectens. The sequence continues at coordinate 797,811,292 of NC_056725.1, forward strand.
TGTTGTTCTCTAAGGAAATATAAACTGCCTGAACAACAAAGTTGTGTTGGATAGCAATCTTTCATGCTATCAAGACTAGTTTGCAGAGGAGATAAGACCCCCCCTCATGTACTACTTGACTGTGTTGTTGTCTGTGAATACCCTGATGAAGCCTGGAGACCATCAATAGTTCATAAACTGAACAGCCAGTATCAAAGCCTTCATTTCCTTGAGATTTACATGTTCTTTTACATCCTTGGAAGACAAACCTCCTAAACCTTGACATTGTTGGAACATCCTCCCCATGTCAGGTCTGAAGCAAGAGTGTATAATTTCTGAGTTGGGGGAGAAACCAGAAATGGAAGTCCTGGATTGAGAGAGATCTTGTTGATACAACAGAGAAACTCTTTCCTGATGTAAGGCAAGAGAGGAATCTCAAAGTCTAATACTTGGTAATTTTGAAGACATATTTACTTGATTAGTTTCCTCATGCTGAGTCAAGCAAACAGAATCATAGGAAAATGCCATGAACCCCCAGGGCTCTCAAAAATCTCTCTTGCTGAAGTTGCCTGCAGGGGAAGAAGGCTCTGAATGAACTCTGTCAGAAACAGAATATTGTCAGTATGAAGCAATGGTGTCATGGAAACTGTGTTGATCCTCCATCTCAAGAAAATCTGGTCTTGAGACAGTATCAATACAGATTTCTTTAGATTTACAATTAATCCTAGACTGCAAAGAACTACTGTGAACTCCAGGTCTTTCAGAAAAGATGTCAGAGAAGGAACCGGAAGAAGAAAGTTACCCAGATAAGGGTATATGTAAAAGTCTTGAAGTCTACAAAGGTCTATGACAGGATCTAGACACTTGGTAAATACCACTGGGGCTGTAGAAAGACCAAAGAGTAAAACAGATTCCTGAATAAGAGATGAAAACACAAACAATCTCAAAACATTCCTGAAAAGAAGATGAAGAGGAATGTAGAGGGAAGCGTCCTTCAAATCTAGGGTCACAAGAAAAGCCTGAGGGAGGATCCTAGGAAATAGGATCTGGAGAGTTAGCATTCTGAAGCTTGGCACCATGAGAAAGGCATTGAGGAAGGAAAGGTCTAGAATAAGCCTCCAGGAACCCTCTTTTCTGGGAACAAGAAACATCCTTTAGTGAAGTCCTCTGCTGTCCTGAGGTGGAGAAACAGGTTGAATAATTCTTCTACTCACAATATCTTGAAGGAGTAGAGGAAGCAGAAACAGCAGGTTCTGACAAGGCTGAGGAGTCCCTTAGAAAGAGCAAATAGACTTCCAAGACATCGTGTTCCCTTTTTCTATGATGGAAAAAACCTACTTGTCCTTGATGTTTTCCCTTCAGAAGGGAAAGAGACCGTCTTTGAGATGGGAGAATCTGTCCAATTAGACTGTGAGGAGGAAAAGGGTGATAATCATAAGGAAGCGTGCTTATTTGAAAAGGAGGACTCTTGATGCTTATGGTCCTGTCCTGATTTATCTTGAACTCTTCCATTATTAGCCCTTTTACCTTTTGGGGGTTGCTTCTTTTGTCTTCTCACAAAAGGACTTGCCTTTGAAGGATAATTCCTCTAGAAGTTAGAGACAAGAGAAAGGAATATCTGTTTTAAATCTTACATAACCTTTCCCTTTTCCTTAAATAGCTCTGTAGCAGCAGAGCGAAAAATACTGCCTATCCAGAGGAGAATCTAATAACTTAGCTTTGACATCTATGGAAACTGACCCAGATGCAGCCACTCTGAAAGATGCATCAGCAGTATCCTGATTTCACTTAAAAACGTGTTTGCCCAATTGAGGGTTAGAATTAAGCAAAAATAAGGCTGATAACTTGCTATGAGATTCAAGCATATCATTAATTACTTCCTCTAGATTAGAAAGAAGAGATTCATAGGTTCATAGGCTCATAGGTAGTTACTAGGCTATTAGCCCTGGGGCCTATATAAGCCTAGCCAAAAAGGTTCCCTGGCTTTCGCCACCCAATAAAATTATTTTCCTGTGCCCCTGTCAAGCAGTGCTGCAGAAGTGATCCCCGGGGTGAATTTTCTATTTCCCATCCAGTCATTAAGATTTTTCTTAAAGAGGGCTAATGGGTTTGATAGTTGTTTGAAAGGCCAAGGTGACTGATGTATACACTTTCTTGCCATACCTGTCCGTGGCCCTTCTATTCTTATCAATAGACATTTGGGGATGACAGCAATTTTGTAGGCTTTTCTATAGAGAGAGAAATCACAGAAGCTCTTCTAAAAAAGAATCAGGAAATAGACAGAGAGAGAGAGAGAGAGAGAGATAGCCTTCCTCCTCAGAAGCCACAGCCAGAGGGGAGGGAATGAATTTGAGAAGAATGGGTTAGAGAATCTTCATCATAATCCTGGTCCTCTTCTTTAGAGGAAAAATCCCAGCACCTTTTCAAAGGAGTAGAAGAAGAAGAAGAAGAAAGCCCAGCAACAGTTGGAGTCTGGAAATACTGAGAGGCCTTCACAGACATAAGTGTTTTGAAAAGCTCTTGGGTAAAGTCTTGTCATTCTTTCTGAGGATCTCTCACTAATTGAAGGGGAGAGGAATGTTTAGTTTTCTACCTTTTCTTTGCAGGGATGCCTGCCTGCACAAACCTCCAAAGACCAGAACCCAGACAAACTTCAGTTAAGGGATAGAAACAAATGAAGAAAAACACTCAGACCACAAAATCAGTCTTGTAAGTGCAACTTCATCAGACAATGTATTAACAGTTACAACTCCTTTTACAGGGACCCTTGAATGACATCACCATAAAATTAAATGGACAGAACATTTAAAGCAGTACATAAGCAATATGTATATACACTCAAAAGCTTATTTAAAAGTATTTACATATACATATATAAGAACAACAATAACTACCACTATCTCATCAGTGCCTTCATTTTCAAAATGCTACCAATAGAGATAGAATCATTCAAGCCAGGACAAACCATGGCATTCAGTTTTATCTGCCACATTAGTTCCTTTTCTTCCAATTTAAGTGGAAAAGGCTCACCCCTAACATTTTCATGAACTTTATCAATAACCATAAATTCAAACCTATGGTTAGGATGTGTAGTAATGTGTTTAGCTAAGGCATTGTTTAAGTTGGACTTCTCAGTCGCATACAGATGTTTATAAATTCTGTTCCTAAGGAGCCTCTCAGTTTTAACTATATAAAAGGCATTACATGAGGTGCAAACACTGAGGTAAACAACTCCTTTGGAATTACAATTGAACTTACCCTTTATCTTATATTCCATACCATGGATGCAAAAAGATTTTCCTATTTTTATATATTTGCACCACTTACAGGATTCACACTTAAACATACCATTGTAAGGTGAATATAAATTCACAAGCTGGTTCTCCAAAAGGCATTTAATATTTCTACCTCTTCTAAAAGTCACCTTAGGGCAATCCCCAATAGATTTATAAATGGTGTAATCTTCCATTAGGAAGCACCAATTCTTATATTAAATGGATCTAACTATAGGGGCGTCCAAGGAAAATGTTGTAATAAAGCTCAATTTCCCATCATTTGTTTGCAGGGACCTGCTACTTCCTAACTTAACTGAATCTCAGGAATGCCCTGAGTCCTTCAGAAATGACCAGCCTAGAGTTCCCCTTCTCATCTGTAACAAATACCAGGTCAGCAACAGGAGATTTGCGAATGAACCACTTCCTATCAGTCTGTGACAGGGTCACAATAATGTGGGCGGGTGTGGAAACCAAATGAACTAAGGTCTCACCATTGGACACAATGAGAATGTCAAGTAAGAGATGGACAGCCAAAACCTCTGGTTTATTTAGTTAGAATTCTTTGTAGGAAGCAGCTGAATGTCAGGGCAGGAAGACAATTGATATTGTACCTTGTGCGAGTTGCGTGAGTCAATGATTCTCCAAGTAAATAGCTAAAGAAGAGAGACAGTTGCAAAGGACTTGGGGACAAAGGACTGACAGATCATGCACTCCCTATGATTACTTTCATCACCAAGACAAAACAAATACTTGTTGTGATGGTCCTCATATGGAATCTGCCTCCCACATTCACATTTTCCTTTTCTGGAAGACGTACAAAAAATGATATCAAACATTAAGAAAGGAAGGGTCCCTGACAGGATACTTATTTTCCCTATGGCTAGATAACAGCATGAGATGTACAACCAACAGACCAAAAACAAAATGAAGTTCTGCTTTCAGAATGGTAGCAAAGAAGTTCTGAGGTAATTCACACACATACAACCCCTGTGTACCTCCCATATTCAGGCTTAGGTCATACGGAAGGCATATGTGAGTGAAAGGACCCAGGCTTTGGTATATGGCCAGATGTATAGCTATCCTTGGCAGGACATCCCACCTATAAGAAATACTGCAACGGTGATCCCAGAAGGACATCTATTAGAGAATTTTGACTTAGAACATAAAGAATGACTTGAAGACTGGTTTCAGATTCCTTAAATGAGTCAAAAAGTTAGTACTAAATTATTATGATTCTTTATTAAACTTGCAGAGAACACAGATTACAGTTTCACCCTAATAATAAAAAAGCTTAAGCTCTTCCGATGTTTTCCTTTAATTAATAATTCTTGGTTGGGGACTGTGCAGACATCTAAATTATATTATACCATGATCCCCTGATTGGCCAGTTATACTAATGGAAAAGGTCCGGTCACGCTATGTTAAATGGGTTTAACATAGTGAGACAACTTTAAATAAACAGCGGACATCTCCGTTGCTTATTTTTATGTTAAACCCATTTAACAAGGAGAAAGCAAGATCTCTGTTGCTTTTTTATGTTAAATGAGTTTAACATGGAGATGTCCGTTGCTTATTTTAAAACTGTCTCGCTATGTTAAACTCATTTAACATAGCGAAACATAAAAAAACGGAGATCTTGCTTTCTCCGTTGCTTCCACAGCTCTGATGTACTGCGCGCGCGGTACATCAGAACTACCCGGATGCCAGACATCTGCGGAAGGGCAGTAAACATGCATTATACTATGCCATTATTTAAGAAAAGTAATAGTTTCTTTTCTTAAATAATGTCATGTATAATAGCAATAACCACTTCTGGGTGTGGGTAATGCTAAATTTACCCACGGTTGGCTTTGTTTGGTCGGACCAAACCCGCAACACCGTGGGTAAAAAATTTACACACCAAAACAGTGATATTATATGTATATTATCCCCCCAGCGCGTGCGCTGATTGGCCAGCGTGCCCGTGTAAATAGCCGTTAAGTCATACTAATGGAAAAGGTCATGTTAAATGGGTTTAACATGGCGAGACAGAAAGCAAGATCTTATGTTAAATGAGTTTAACATGGCGAGAACATCTCCGTTGCTTATTTTAAAACTGTCTCACTATGTTAAACTCATTTAACATGGCGAAACACTAAAAAAGCAATGGAGATCTTGCTTTCTCCGTTTTTGCCCACAGCTCTGATGTACTGCGCAGGCGCACAGTACATCAGAACTGCCGCGGATGCCAGACATCTGCGGAAGGGCAGCAAACAGGCATTATACTATGCCATTATTTAAGAAAAGTAATAGTTTCTTTTCTTAAATAATGTCATGGTATAATAGCAATAACCCACTTCTGGGTGTGGGTAATGCTGTATTTACCCACGGTTGGCTTTATTTGGTCCCTCGGGCTTCGCCCTCGGGACCAAACCACGCCAACCGTGGGTAAATTTAGCATTACCCACACCCAGGCGTGGGTTATTGCTATATTATTTACAGCTTTTTTCTTTTCATTCACTGTCATTAGTAGGATAGCATTATCAGAAACTTCAGATGTTTAATTTTATGTAAATAAGGGATCCCTTGTCACCTGAAGCCTGATGCCAATCTTTTCCCAAAAAATGCATAGAATTGTGCATACCCTAAAATCCCAAGTGTCAGTTAAAAATAATACGTTTAATGTTTTCTTCAGATTCCTAAATTAAAATTAATGGACTTTTATAAGCTCACAACATCCTTTTATTCAAATAAGCCATCTTTTGTTTAGTCACACTGAGTATTTTTAAGTTTATCTTTGGACTAAGACATAGAAGCAGGCAGTTAATTCCTTTCTAAGTTTAATTTATCTGAAATTAGTTTTAAGTTGCTGTAAATCAAATGCAGTACTATCACAAACATCTGTTTTGACACTCAAAGGCTAATGTTAAGTGTTAGTGCCAGCTCTGACTTTTCGGACTGAACTGTTGATTGAAGTCTGAGTAGCAATGGTTAAACCAGGAAAAAAAACATTTAATGTCTCTTGGCCAGCACATTAATGAGAATTGAGAATATTTATTACATTACTGTAAATTTCACTAGCAGTAATAGCTTTCTTTGTCACTTTAGTGGAACCATCAACTGTGTGCCACATTTTGACATTTTCTTTTGCAATAGTTTAGCATAGGAAGATAAGGAAGACAGGGTATTTAGTTTATCAGGTAATGATTTACTACCAGATAAAATAATATATCCCATGTTTTGATTTAATATAGTCATTAATAAGTTCTCATTGTACTGGGTAGTAACACGGGGTGGCCACGGTGGTACAGTGGTTAGCATTGTCACCTCCCAGCAAGAGGTTCTCTGGTTTGATCGTCGGCTGGGGTGCTTTCTGTGCATAGTCTGCATGTTCTCCCTGTGGTCTGGTTTGATCCTCAGCTGGGGTGCTTTCTGCGTGGAGTCTGCATGTTCTCCCTGTGGTCACGTGGGTTTCCTCTGGGTACTCCAGTTTCCTCCCACACCCCAAAGACATGCTGTAGGTGGATTGGACACTCTAAATTGGCCCTAGGTAAAAGTGTGTGCATGTGTGTGCCTTCCGTGGAAGGTTGGGCACCAGGCTGGCAACTCAACACTGTAAAACTCCACTGCCAATCATGAGCAGATAGGTGTTTTGCTGTGGTGACCCCTAACCAGGAAAAGCTGGAAGAAGAAAAAGTACTGGGCAGTAACACATCACCTAATAACCCATCTATTAGGTTTTATCAAGTTATTCAGAAAGTGAAATTACAATAACAGTGATCTTTCTTTTTCATGCTGTCATTCTCCCTTTTGTCCATTAGCTGGCATTAACTCAGATACAAACAGCCACTTAAATAATATATTAACAGAAAAAAAACTACATACTAAATACAATGCAAAAACCAAGCAAACTTCTAGCTTCTCTGTAATGTCATAATCGATTAAGTCTGGAACAGAAACATTATAAATGCAGAAAACTGGCAACTTTAGAGTTGGGTACATAATGGTAGCTCTGTGGTCAGTGCAAAACTATAAAGCCAAAGAAAATTACACATTATTATAATGTAACAGTTACATTTCTACAAAGGGCCAGTATGTAATAGTGTGCAAATGTTTGTCATACAGGGTAGAGTTATACCTTACGGCATAAGTAAAAAATATTCTGAAATGATGTACCACTCCACTAAGTAACAAAAGCAGGTTCTCCATAACTACTTTCTGAAAGAATGATTTTTCTAACATTTAAAGGTATAGTTTAACAATAAGATTTTTCTTATCATTTTTGCTCTATTCAAGGTTTGTGTGTGTAATTAAGGTGGTAGGTGATGAAAAGAATATATTTGAATCTAGTGATTTACAATCAATAAATGCATTTTGCTCTATTTTTCCTAATGCATAAAGCAAAGGAGTGAAAGAGCATGGCTCAATTGCCTTTTCCTGGGGAGCTTGGTATTCAAATGCACTCAGGGACACAATGGGTAGTCCTAACTTCCTGGTTGACACTAAGTTCACCACTCAGGCCCTAGCAGTGAGGTGTGGATGCTTGATGGGAATGCCCCTAGCCATAGTGAAGGGACAGCATCTGCCATCATATTATTGCATTCTCCCTCCATGCTGTGAGAAAGATGGCCTGTCTGGTTGACACTTGACCAGATGAAGAATAAATGGGATGACTGACCATTGAAAAGGCAACTGATTAACAGACTATGATGGCAGAGCATCCCAAAAAATCATTGTATAACAGGAATAATTTACTTCTTGATATATGATATGATGGCATCTAGTTATAGATAAAGCATTTTCTTTACCTTGTCTTTGCTGTCATGACAAAGCTAATCCTTTCTCATTAGTTAAACCAGCATAATTACCCTTTGTCTGTGTTTTAGTAATCACAAAATGAACTATAGCAGATGAATTGTTTTTTTTTTTTTTGCAATCAGCCTTCCCATACATACTCTGTACTCACCTTAATGTACACCTTCTATACAGCAGGTGACTATATATGCTGTTCTGTCATATGTTTGTGAACCAGATGGAAACCACTGCATCATATTTGTCTTTCACTAATTCTGCATTGAAATGAATGCCTGTTACAAATAATCACAAATTAGTAACATAATTCTGCTGTTATTGCTTTCCATCTTATGTTACTAATACATGTTCTGCATGTATTTATCATTTTGTTCTGTATATAAAAACAGATGTTTAATATGCACCCAAATACTATGAGTTTCTATATTTTATGTGCAGTTCACTAGGATAATAAAGTAGTGGGTGTCATTAATATATCACAGCAGACTGGCATAATGTCATTGGTTAGCCTGTCAGTACTTACATGGTATTTGTAATATTTTGGAAATGAAGACAGCTTCTGAGATGCAACCACCTGAATTTAGATTTTCTGCACAAGTTGGTAGCTTCTTATTTACTGACTGTTTGGGGGGGGGGGGTATTGGGTACAACAAAAGTAAGAAAGCCTTTCATATTCAGAACCTCAGTCTTTTTATGTACACCCCATATAAACCCATAATATGTACAAGCATCTGCAAATATCTTTACATAAATCTGTTTAACATGTTTATGTCTACTATTTATAGATTTTCTTCTCAGATTCTCCTGTTAAGGGTTATACTGAGTAGCAACTAATCCACTTCTTAAAATGTAATCAATAAAATACATTTTCAGCAAGGTAATAAATGTTACAGAAAGGACATAAAATTATGACAAAACAATTTTGTTGCTTGCATTTACTTATTCCAAGATACATGATTAGTGAATACAGTGATTCTTTCTTAACTTTATATTTGCTTTCAGAAAGGTTACCACAAATATCCATGACGTGAGTAGATATTAGATGCTACTGTTTTATTTCAGAGCTAACACAATACACACAGATAATAAAATGGTCAGAAATAAAATCCAGGGCACCTAACATGTGTTGGCACTGTAGAGCTCTGCATGTGTGTGTGTGTGTGTGTGTGTGTGTGTGTGTGTGTGTGTGTGTGTGTGTGTGTGTGTGTGTGTGTGTGTGTGTGGATTCACTTCAGAAGCTTGAAATACTGAAATCTCGAATTTCAGTATCTCGAGCCCAAGAAGTGGAATCCACAAAACAACGAAAACTAAAAACCGCAAAATTCACAACCTCGAATACCGGATGTTTTGAATTTTGCGGTTTTACTACACACACACACACACACACACACACCATCCACCACACAAACACACACAATCACTCTACTACATGCAAGTAGGGGGCAAGCCCCCCAGCACCCACCCATGTGAGGGGCTGTGCCCTCCACACCCCCCCACTTAAATATTCTCAGTCCAAGGTCGCACTACATACAAACACACACAAAACACCACCACACAAGCTATTTTCTCTTCACACACACACATCACAGCAACAAAACACACTGACACACACCACAGCCCCTACCCAAACCCCTTAACACACACACACAGACACGCACACTTACCTGGATACATAACCATAGCAGAACTTTAGAAATGTGAAATTCAAAACCTCCGGTATTCGAAGTTTTGAATTTCGCGCTTCTAAACTATCGCTATTATGTGGATTCGGCTTCTTGGGCTCAAAATAATGAAATTAAGAGATTTAAGTATTTCGAGCTTCTGAACGGAACCCGTGTGTGTGTGTGTGTGTGTGTGTGTGTGTGTGTGTGTGTGTGTGTGTGTGTGTGTGTGTGTGTGTGATATAAATGATTACACAACAACTTTGACTGCTGTAAATCATGGCTATTTTTAGAATCAGTATTTATTCATTTATTCATTCATTCTTGTTACTACCTGTTTTATCCTGTTCAGGGACTCTGACAAGCCAGAATCTGTTGTGATATCCAGTTGGCACAGGCAGAGAAATGATTCTGAATGGGTTTCCATCTCATTGCATGATCCAAACACTCTTGCATGCACACTGCCCACACTCACTTATCAGTTTAAGTGATGACTAGTTCACTTTCTTACATGTCTGTGTGACGCAGGAGGACACTGAGACACTCAGAAAAAAATGGAAAGTGACATGGGCACATAGAGGGCATACAAACTCTGCACAGGAGGACCCTCAAGAAGGAAGTAAACCGGAGGACCAAGTTATTGAGGTAGCAATGCTAACCATTCTGTCATTAAATATCACTGTTCTTAGTGCCTAATCAGCCTGCATTCCCTTGTAGTTTACCTGGAGACTGTGCAAGCATAGCTTCACTCGACATATTTTTAACAAAATGGCTGCAGTGGCTACATAATGTTTGCTTATCCTCGTTTTACTACTTCTTCATGTATATCAGTGGCACAAATAACCTACCTTTTTCATTTAATGTTATTAATTTAGGCACCTCTGCTTCCTGCTTCTCCATTCTATACACCGTAAAAATAAATAAATAAATAAATAGAAGTCTGAACTCAACGACTTTGCTTTTTGATGAGTCATAATGAAATCTTTTACTGTAAAAGCTTGTCACATATTGCGCCATGTTTGAGTTCTATTTTGCAATCTTGTGTACACTAATAAAGGGTATCATAATGCAACATGAAAACAAGGCTAACCTCAAATCTCTTTTCTCAGAATTTACAAGTACATTAATTAGACTAAACCTGTCATCCAATTGCTCATGTTAAACATAAGCATAGGAGAACATTTCCTATGATTTGTAATGAACAATGTTTCTAAGTGGTTCCAACCTGAAAATGTTGCAGGCAACTAGGGTGTGATAACATTTCTTGTTTAGTTATGTTAAACCTGTCAGTTTTTTTGTCCTGCCAAGCTCATTTCACATTAGAATATAGAAGAGAGTTAATTTAATATCCACTCCATGAATTGTCACTCATTTGTAGGAAGATATTACGTACCAGAAGCAGATGGGTATAATTAAAGCAGAAGGTTTTATCAGAGTTGTGCTAATGCAATAGATAAAGCTTTAATTTTCTAAAGCAGTACAGTCTATAGCCAAGCATCATGCTGCAACAGAGATTCATCTGGACATTAATATAACCCTCTCAGATAGCTTAGTTGTCTTATTATGACTGGTCAGTATTATTATTAATTCTTTATTTGATAAACTGCAAACACCAACATAAAAGCGTACTCATGCCTGGTTTTCTGTAACTGATATATGCAGATAACTGCCATGGTAAGGCACACTGTACATTATTCATACATTTATTCATTCATTACCTGCTTAATCCAGTTCAGGTACACAAGAGAGCCAATGCCTATTCCAGTGGTCCATAGGTGCAAGGTAGTGAAACTAATCCTGAATGTCCTGAATGGGGTGCCAACACATCGCAAAACACACACATACACAAGACAAGCACATCAATGAGCAGTCTGTGGGATCACCATTTTATCTGTGGTACCATGTTTGAGACAGAAGTAGGACAAAGTCAAAGCACCCAGCAAAATACTCCATGGACTCTTGAAAAACCTGAAGACTACATACAGGAGGTACCCCAGCTGAAAACTGAACTTGACAGCCAAGTACTGTGAGGAAGCAATGCTAACTGTTATGTTTCTGTATCTCCCAGTATCCATGCATTTTAGATAAAAGTAGTGGCATAACATTCATTTTCAATGTACGTTTTAATTCTGAGATCTCATTCTTTATTTTTTGCATCTATTTTAGTAATTAAAGCAATCTCATTGCTTGTTAGCAAGATGGCATCTTCACATACCTCTGTGCTGTGATTATTTGTGTATGTATGCATATATGTATTTATGTATGTGTTCATTGTATTATATTCTTCCTACTAACTTAGCTTTGCAATTGCAATAAAGAGAGTATGAGAGGCAGATAAACAGACACATGCCAATGCAAATCCATTTGCAGCATAAACAACTGACATTTTAGGCTTAATTTTGGAAATGTGATTGCAGTAGTATTTCTTGTGGGTGTGCCATGCTCTACACTCCACAGCAAAACACAGTCCCTGCATGTAAGGCAACTGCCAGGTCTCAAAAAGCAATTCAGGAAAACAACGTAGACCAGCAGACAATGGTACACTCCCCCATGCTCAATGAGCTTGCTCTTCTTTATAAATAATGAGAAAAATATCAACAGAAAAAAATAATTGTACCAAAACTTTCAATGAAAGACAATTAAAGAGAATGTGCCAGGAATGTCAAGGAATCCAGAAGGCAATACATTTAAAGTATTAATTAAAATGTTTTCAAATATTCTTTGAATAAATGAATAAATAGCAGTTCCAATAGGTCATGGTGTGACATGGGGATTGTTATATTTACTAATTTTGGCAATATTTACTATGTAGGGCTTCATACTTTGAGAAAAATATGACATTTATGGGTTAATATTACCCTCATAACATTAAGCATTACTTCTAGAATTTATATATGTTTAGCTGGAGGGATAGATTCATCACCCAAAGACTCCCTATGCTGTGGAACAAAATCCCGGTATATGTGAGGCAGAGCACCTCGCTGGCCTTGTTCAAGAGAAATCTTGACCAATGGATGGGAGATCGCAGATATACCCCAGGGATTACCTCAGTGTCACTGCTCGACAGAGGCACAGCAAAATAATGGGTATAGTTCCCCATACTAAAGGGGTGGCGTAAGCCACAAAACTATGGGCTAGGCTTGTAAATGCCCTCGGGCAGATAGCCTAGTATGAACCTATGAACCTATGAACCTATGAAGGGGTGTACCCATTTACCTTTTGGATACCCACACCTTCAGGTTAGTGGCACAGCATGAGGCCTTGGAGACCATGCAAGTGCAACTAACATTGGGCAAACTGCTCATCAGATTGTAGCCTGCTACAGATCACCTACCTTGTCACAGGAACCTCACTCAGTATTCCTGAGAACAGTGGAAAATATAGAGGTCCTATCAAATACCATTATATGAGGTGATTACAACTACCCAAACATTTGAGTGGGAGAATTACTTGTGTACAACGTCCTTTGCCCAATGTTTCCTAGAGTATAAAAGCTCTAACACCCTGGAACAGCTGGTCACCATTCCCACCAGAGGTGACACCATACTGGACATGATCATCACCAACATGGGGTACCAGTGTTCCACAACAGAGATAAAGCCCTCACTAATAATATCAGATCATAAAGTAATCACACTGGACATCCACATCCCACCCCCCACCCAGTCAATGAAACATCCGTGAAGACATTTTCAAAAAGCAAACTGCACACGTCCCAAGACAAAAGTGGAAAGTTCCAAAGACCTCTTGCTGTAGGATAATGGCATACAATCTGCCGAATCAGTTACAAATGAATGCTATGAGCATCTACAGGGATGCATGGATCGAGACATCACAAATAAAACCAGTATGCACTCCTCCAAAAATAAGAAAACAATCTGGTGGTCATTGCCCATAAATAAGCTAGACAACAGAAGGAGGAAACTAACACCTGATAGAGCCAACTTCACTAAAAGAAAGGCATCACTGATCATTATTAGGAAGAAGCAATGATCGCTCATAAAATAATTCAAGGACACTTTCAAAAGACAAATTGCCAATGACTATACGAATGACAACCACAAAGCCTGTGGTAGCTATACCAGACATGTAGGTGTCAACTTCCAAATATGCTGTCAGCTACTGACAAATGGCAAGGAATACACTGAATCAACTTTCATTGCCCACATCCTGGGGGACAAGTTCAGTGCAAACTTCCCCCTATCACCCCCAAAAGGGCCTGTGTCCATCACAGAAGGATGCAGAGCCCCAGATGTCATGGACATGCAGGTAAAGACAGCCCTCTCCAAAGCCAAGAACACAGCATCAATGGGACTGGATGGTGTCCCAGGCTGCGTCTTACACTAGGCCCAAAAGGAACTACACCCTCACCTATATTCACTGCCCAGACTCAATCGTACCACAGGGTATGTACCCAAAGAATGGCATACACTAACAGTCATCAAGCCCCACAAAGGGGGTGCCACAACAGAACCTGGAAACCATTGTCCTATATGTCTACTCTGCCTGGTGTACAAAGCTATTGAGCAAATTGTCATGGAACCCATAAACAGTGACATTGGGGACCTCCAGACACTGGACTCTACACAACTCCTCCTTGTTAAAGGCAGGTCCTACCTCCTAAACATAGTTGACTTACTTCAAACAGTTACCAAGACATAGATGGAGGTGAAAGTAGTCCACACAGCCCACCTGGACCTCACTAAGGACTTTTTACACCATTCCCTACTCTGTCATCATGGACACCCTTGCCAGCTTGAACATCAACAGCTATGTCACAGGATGTGTGGCCAAGTGGCCCACAGATCAAACACACATGTTCATTGTTGCGGGTGCCATGTCTGACCCTAAGACAGTCACAAATGGCATCCCACAGGTCTTGGCCTGGGATCCCACCTGTTCAGTAGACACTGCTCAGAGGTACAGGCAAGCACGGGAGGAGTATGGCTGAACAGGTTTGCAGATGACTGCTAACTGGTCCATAATCGACTCTATGGCTGACACACATATCCTCCAGAAGGGGCTTACAGAGACAGATACCTGGTGTCAAAACAATGCCCCAAGAAGAATGGCAAAGAATGCATAGTCATCCCCTTTGGCTAAAACAAAGTGCAAACAAATTACCACACAGGTGGTACTCCAGTATGTATGGAGAAAGTCATGAAGGCCCTGGGGACACAGTTAGATAGTACACTCTTCTTTGATGATCACATGGCCAAAGTGTTTAGACATTCCTTCTATGTAGCCCACCCAATGTCACCTAATGTAACCCAATTTGTCTAGTCTGATGATGTCACCAACCTACAAATATACCTGTGGAAAGTAGAACTCACTGTGCATAGCGTGTCGTGTAAATGCATACTCCTGTAGTATCATAAACCAGTTAGGTAGAGGTTTGAATCATGCACTTGACAAGTGTGCGTCTGTTTGTGTGTGATCTCCTTGGAGAGGAGCAACCTTTTTGGAGAATACTCAAACACCTTAAAAGTGGTATACTAATCTTTGTCAGGTCTGATGATGTCACCATCCTACAAATATACTTGTGGAAAAGAGAACTCACAGTAATGTGTATAGCATGTTGTGTAAATCTGTACTGCTGTAGTATCATAAACCAGTTAGGTAGGGATTTGAATCCTGCACTTGACATGTGTGTGTGTCTCTTTGTGTGTGATCTCCTTGGAGAGGAGCAACCTTTTTGGAGAGTACTCAAACACCTTAAAAGTGGTATACTTATCTTTGTCAAGTCTGATGATGTCACCATCTTACAAATATACCTGTGGAAAAGAGACATCCCAGTAATGTGTATAGCTACTGCTCTAGTATCATGAAGTCGTTAGGTAGGGGTTTGAATCCTGCACTTGGTGAGTATATGTGCTCTATGTGTGTGGCACTTTTGGTCAATGTGTTGTGGGTTTTGCTTTTACTACTGTATGACATATCAGTATGCATTGCACATGTGAGCTAGCTGTGCGTCAAATACATATCTGTACATGTTACCTCAATTATTGCATGTGTGTCAACCCTGCTTTCTCCAAGAACACAGCTGTCATCTTTGCCAGACTGTGCTGCTGCTTCCCAGACCTTAGGTCACATCTGTATGCTTGTGACAAGGCCAGCCACTGCAGTGATCCCTGGCCTAGGTCATCCGTGTCACACACACTCATTATGGTTTCTATTAAATTGTGTGAGTGAGGGTTTATGGCCGAGGTATATGTTAAACCTGTTCTAATGCAGCAAAGTCTGTCAGTAATGACTATTCATTATAGGTGTACAACAACCTTTGTGGATATGCATGCAGACCCCTTATTGCTTATGTGATCCACCGAGGTATTTCAAAATACCTTAGGAAATGTGACTATCAAAGGAGAGATGATGTAACACTTGGTCGCATGTACACATCGGTGCCTGTTCATCATGTTGGTGGCTACTACCTATGTGGTACTGTGGGGATAATATGTTCGGTAAAGGTGGATGACTATGCTTAGTTTGGCTAATAGCTTTACAGCATGGGTTTGACAACAGTTATCTGTCTGTATGATACCTTTGTGGAGGATGTGTGTGTCATCTGGAGAATGCATTATAGGCCACAGTATGCATTACCAGACATGGACGGACATATCCCTACTGTGATTGCTTGTACCTAAGAGAGCTATATGCCAAACAGGAGTGGTCTCAGTAATGGGTGCAGGTGAATACCACTGGTTACTGGCATAGTATAGTACCTGAAGGATCCAAATGTTGCTGTGTGTCCTACAGCTGTGTGTCAGTTGTGAAGACATCATCTAACGATTGGTTATGGTCAGGCTGTTGAAGTTATGTATACTACCAGAATGCAGAACAATGACAGATAGTAACAGTATCACCCACAGCACAGTGTCAAACCATGTCATACACATATGTGCAGTCAGGTTCTGAAATGTGTGTAGTACAATACATACTGGCCACCAATAGAAACTATGTAGTGTTACTGTGTTATACAGGGCATGTCACCCTGCCCATGTGTCCACTATGCATGTACATGCAGACAGTGCACCTCCACCATGTTCATAGATGTACACCTGCAAATCTGTGCTACACACATCCCACACATACTGTCCACTCTCTAACACATGCTGTCAATACTACACACATCAGCCAAGTGGCATGTGGGCGGACAATACACTATTTTAACTAACACTGGTGTAAACAATACTACAATGACAATCATAGCTTTAATGCATCATGCCTGCTCAGCTACATTTTCAAGCATATCATTACACACTACTGCTGACAACATGGTAACATTGCTATACTGCTATAAAGTCACCCTGTGCATCAGCACCATGGTAGCCTGTTCCTGCACCGATGTTACAGATGACATGAGGTGGTACAGGTTTCATCATATGCACAGGGTGTGTTGTTGGCTTGCCAGAGGCCTACAGTGAGCCATCCAATTAACATGTATGTGTGTGTGTGTGTGTGTGTGTGTGTGTGTGTGTGTGTGTGTGTGTGTGTGTGGGGGGGGGCAAGAGTACTGCTATGGGCCAATGTTGATGTAATGTGTGCGGATATGTGTTAGCCCTAGGTGTCTGGTTCATGTGTGTGTATGTGTGTGTGTCTGCATGCACACAGTTCCACCATGTGGCTGCCATATATGAGTATTTGTGGGACAGCCACAGACTGTACCTGCCAGGCTTTACAGATCACCGTCTCTGGCCACGGATACGGTACCTGTGCCTGGCAGGGGTGTTGTTGACACTATCAGGTACTAAGCCAGACTGGGTACTATCCCCAGAGGTAGATGGATGTACACTGGACCCAGGTCCCTGCTGGGACTGTCCAGAGCCACGTGCACGTGGTCTTCTAGGATGTTCTATGGACAGCCCACACCCAACATTGCTGGGGCTGGTACTGGCACTACGGGAGTGGCTGTGACTTGAGGGACATCCGTGGTGACTGCCAGCTGCTGATGTTGCTGGCATACGTTCACGCCGACGACTCAACCATCCTGCACTGTCCTGACATATGGACATGACATTGTGGAGGACATCTAATGTCTCTCCCCAACGTCTATCAGTGACCTCAGTGTAATGACGGATGGCACCTGCTAGGTCATGGATACTGTCAATTATGGCAGTACGTGCCCTCTGTGCCCTTAGTACCTGTCTGGTGTACCGTTCCATATGTGCCTGTGTCTCCATGACAGCTTGAAACATGTGTGATGTTGTCAGACCTGTAGCACATCTGCCAGTGGCATGATGAGCAGCAGTGCTCCAATGAGAACCCATGGACATCTGCCTATGTGGTACCCTTCCAGACATCTGGGTATGGTTGCTGTGTTGGGATGCATGTGCCATGGATACCACACTGTCCTGGCCAATGCTGACTGTACGCTGTCCTTCAGCTAAGGGCATTGGTGATGGATGTATTGGCAGTATGACTGTGTGCATGGATAGGGTGGACACTTGTGTACTGTCGATTGGTGGCCCAGCAACAGACCCTGGTAAACATGCCTGTGCCTCAAAACACCTATCATCATCATCAGTATTTTGCTCAGTGACATTGGTTTCCCCACTGCAGTGAACCAGCCCAAAGTCAGCACCTGTGAGAGGAAGACAGGAAACACACTTTACAACCTGTACATGATGTCGGCACACATGCACACATGCACACATGAACACATGCACACATGAACACATGCACACATGCACACATGAACACATGCACACATGCACACTAATGCACTCCTCACTAAAACAGACAGACAGACACACACACACACACACACACACACACACACACACCACCAGCAATCCAGAATATTCTCAATAGCGGGTGATGGTGGGGTACAGTATCACAAGAAAAACAGTTATATCACATGTGTTAGCATGCATGACATGTGTTGCTCAACAGCATGCAGTGCGGGTGTAGACAGCCCTTGCTAATAACAGTATACATGGCTTTGATACATGTCTGTTGTTGTTCAGTGATCAGCCTCACCCTGGAACGCAATGTATACATGGACACAACATTGCTGTGCAAGTATTACAAGCTCTGCAATGTCCTGTCCACCATCACTCACAGGTATACATACCATGGCTGGATGTGTATCTGTGTGTTACATAGATATCCATTTCTGATTAGAGCATCTGTGTCTTTAGCAGATGATTGTGGACACAGATTTAGCACATGCATGCTATGTATACACACAGGATGAGTGGTGCATGTATACCTGATGGAATACCATTGCTCAACATAGCCATTGTACAGTGGTTATGGTGAGTGTAGGACATATTGTGGACATGCCAGTGCCAGCCATGACATGGCATGCTACAACACAACTGCAATGTTAAACATCACACATACACAGTGTGTCATGTGACCTATACACTCACTAGCATTACAAGACATATATGTGTCACTTTGTACAAATGGTGATTGCTATGCATATTGTGTATCGGTGCATATGTTTGCACACACACAACATTGAGGTGCGTAGCAGTTAATGCTATGTGTGGCAATGTGGTCACTGTAACTGGATGGGGTGTAGTACCATGAGCCATCATCATGCAGCATTATGTGGTCACTCAAGGCTACTAATGTGTGTCGGACCGACACATACCATGCTGTACTGGAACTGCAGTACCATGGCTACATTCATCATTTCACAGCCAGTTGGTACATGGGTTTGTATGGTGCGCAATAAGGGGCTTTGCCTAACATGAATGTGTTATGTGTTGAAGAGTGTCGCACAGCCACATGAGGGGCATCTACCCCTCAGGTATATTATGTGTGCTGTGTGGATGACATTTGGGATACTGGAGTGTGACCTTACAGCGGGTGTCTGAATACGCCATGTGTAGCATGTTAACGTGTACTGCGTATGACAAAGTTGTGTGTATTGTGTGCATGTGTATCAATTCTGCCTATCCAATGTCCACTACAGTGTTGCCACAATTGTGAGGGATGCTCTGTGTATTGTATGTGTTTTAGGCAGCTACCCACGTTACTGGGATGTGCATAGTCTCACAGCAAACATGCACGGCATGCATTATGCATAGGTGTGATACGTGTACATGGCCTACACCTCACCTATGACATGCACATATAATTAGCAATTTTAAATGTAGAACACACTCACCAGCATGGGTCTGCTGCCTTGCTGTCACACCAGATGGACCTACAAGGATAAGAGACAGTTTGTCAGTGGCAACAACTGTGGCATTGCTACTGTGTGTTTGCAATGTTACAGTAGTACAATGGTTGATAGTCACAGGCCTACAGATTATATTCCTAATTATTAGTATTGCACAACACTAGGCACCACATCTTCTAACTACACAGTACACATCTCACATAAGCATGCTCTATCAATAGAGGTAACAGTAGTCTACAGCTATGCCATGTTACCTGCATGCTCCATGTCAACTTGCTTTGTGGCTCCGGCCTCCATGATGATACATGTTACTTGTTGTTGTTGTTGTTGTTGGCCAGGAACCACCTGGCTCAGGAGCAGCTCCTCCACTCTGGTGAAGGGGGGATGGATGGCTATCCCACCACCTGTGGCAAGCTGTTGTCTACAGATATCAGATGCATGCTGCCAGACATGTCTAATTAAATCACTGCAGTGATGGCGTACCTGCTCATATGTCCAGTTATGCATGCCTATGTCATTTACCCTATGGACAAGATCTTTCCACAGTGCAGTCCGCTCATGCTGGTCCTGGCTGGTTCTGGAGAACAGCAGGGCATAGTGTTGCACCAGGCTTGTTGTTATCAGTTCCTCCTCTGCCGGGCTATATCTGGGGTTATGATGGTGGGACATGACCCTGGAAGACAATGAAACAATATGTGTGAGCAAGTCATGTGGCACTCTTAACATTCTAAAGTACAAATATCAATAAACTGCCATATATAGAAACCTATTGGCTGTCAGAGGATACACACTTTCAATACCACATATCAGTGCTCAGCCCACAACTGCCTGACAGTGCCTGGCACACCCTATATATCAAACCATGTTTTGCACAGCAACAAAGATAAACCAGTATGTAAGACTATAAACAGTACATGGCGCACTGTATGCAACACAATGCACCACCTAGCCACAGGAGGTATATATCAAGCTAATGCATAAAGAAATATGTAATCCATTGCAATGATTGTAAAGTCCAGTTACAGTATTACCAGTATACCACACTAGTTGTTGATGGCAAACCCCTGCCTAACAAATGTGTACATTTGTTAATATAGGTGGCATACTGCTGCACTACACTATACATGTTGCTAGATATGCACCTATATCCTGTAACACACATATGACCGAGGCCATGGTACAGACATACCCACACACACATCAGACATACATACTAGACACAAAGGGATGGGAACCCAGATGACCTTTACCTGTGTACCATACAGTACTGTGTCTCAGTAGTTACGAAAACTTATGCCTGAGGTATGTAATCTGTGAGAACTACAGGGAACACACAAAACAGTGGTTCCAAGAAATGTGGACATACACCATACTGTGCTGTTTAGGCATACAGCTTCAGGTAGTACTACAGTTCATACAGGAGTTGTATTCACCAGCAGTAACACTCAATAAGCGTACATGTACTGCTTTAGCCTACAATGGGACACCCCAGTCGACACCAAGGGACTACGACAGACCATATGGCGTACTGCTTTTTCCGCCTAGCAATTGCGTACACATCTTTTGCTGGGATCACAGCTAGGACACATAATACCATGACAGAAACAGTTTCCCACTAAGCTATCACACATATACAGAACACTGACACATTCACCAACACATTCACCATCACACTCAGTCAACCTCACATAGCAATTATTGCAACAAGTACATGTGGGTGTGTATCACTTCATAGGTAGGTAATAGGCTATTGGCCCTAGGGCCTATAGAGGTCTAGCCATACGCTACCCTGGCCTTTGATACACAGGTAATTATGTTTCACATGGCCCTGACAAGCAGAGCCACAGAGGTGATTCCCGGGGTGTATTTCCTATCTCCCATACAATCATCAGGATTATTTATGATGACTGCTAATTAGGAGCTTTGTTTGTTATTGATAGTTGGTTTGTTCCAGAGTATGGGATGTCTCTGAGATAGGAATCTATCCCTCCAGCATGTGTTGTTAATTGAGGTCACAAGGTTTAGGTCCCTAGAGTGTGTAGCTCATAAGAATTGTGATCTGTTTATGTGGAGCATGTCCAACAGCTGTGGGTTTGACATAGCTTAGTATGTTAGGCAGAGGTCATCTCTGGGTAGGCGGTATGTGACACAGTCTAGCTGTGGGTTTGTGAGACATTCTGCATAGGGCATCTGTTTGAGGCCAGTATTACTCTTTGTGAGGTATGTCTGGGTCGTTTCCAGTTGCTGTAGATGTCTTGTGATGTACATACCACATGGGGCATTGTACTCTATAATGGGCTTTATGTGTGATGAGTAGAGGGGAACACTGACCTATATTTCCCTGGATGACACACCTTTTGTGATGATGTGTGCCACGTAGACAGATGACATGACTAGTGTGGTACTGTGATTTTCAGAGGGGAGACTACTGTCCACCTGTGTCCCATGGTCTCTTATCACACCTTCGGTGTTTAGTAGACTACCACCTATGTGTTAGTTAATGGGTACAGAGTTTTTGCAAGATGGGATGCCAATGCAGTGTCAACATTGAGCTTGAGTCCATGGCTTTGTCCCTGTCTCTCTCCCTCCCTCTCTCTCTCTCTCTATATACACACACACACACATATATATATATATATATATATATATATACACACACACACACACACACACACACACACACACATACATATAAACATCCATTGGTGTACATATAGATATACATATAGGCAAATATACAGTCCACCTTTCATGGTGGGGATATCACTTATGTGAAGGTTGTGAGGTATACAGTTATGTCATAATATTGCACAGTGTTGAGTGTAATGCATTGAAGGTGTTCTCAGCCCATGTAGCTTTAGCAGGCCTCACTGGCTGCAACACTGCAAACCTCACAAATCATACCCACAGCGTTTAACCACCACATATCATATACCAGCACTGTATGCTGTCTTGTTTGCCACACACTACAACCTACATAGAAATATGCACATAACAACCTTCAACAACATATATATGTCCACCCTTCACAAACAGTTGCAGTATGTCCCTTGCTCTATGCACATGTGCAGATGCTAATATATCTGACATAGACAGATCTCTCCATATGTGTGTGCCATACACACATAAGGTCCACACTGTTGTAAGTTCGTGTACCTCACGGCTGACCTGTTGGGCCTTGCTGCAACATGAACAGGTGTCACATGTGAGCACACAGTAATATTAGAGGGTGTATATATAGCTGCAAATGCTAGATTAGCATACTAGCCTGGTACAGCTGTTGCCAATGCTAAGCTACACATTAATATGACTATCATGCATTTGTTACTCTGTCACATCCATGTTTATATAACCGTATGCTACTCCCCAAACAGACATTGTACACACTACTGTACAGAACACAGATAACATGGATCAGATGTTTGACATTTAATGCTGAACTACATATGTCACAGTCATATCCCACTGCACACAGCTACACACTGATTTCTCCATGCCAGTAGTTATGCAGAGCATCTGTGCATAGATACATACTGCTGCCACATATGGATGATTCAAACTATGTAGAGTACTCTTCATAAACATCTACTACATGCCAGTAAATACATAGCTGTTACATACCTTTCCTTTGTATGTGTTCATATTTGTCGTTTCCGTGTGTTTTGTAATAGATGTATTTATTATATCTCATTTATTTTTGAGATATATTTATCTTTTTTCAATATATATTTTTTCAATATATTATTTATTTTTCAATATATTAATTTTTTTTACAATATATTTTTTTTCAATATATATTTTTTTCAAATATATTTTTTTCAATATATATTTTTTCAATATATTATTTTTTTTCCAATATATATTTTTTCAATATATTTGTTTTTGTCTATATATATTTTTTTCAATATATTCTTTTAGTTTTTTTCTTTCAATATATAACTTTTTCTTTCGATATATATATATTTTTTCTTTTTTCTGCAGCTGTTGTCTGCGTCTGCATCCGTGTCTCTCTGTCTCTCTCTCTCTCTCTCTCTCTCTCTCTCCCTCCGTAGCTGCAATGAAATGATTGCATGTGTGGACAGCAAGTACAGCCTGCTTTTATGGGTATCTGCACATGTGCATGTGATGGCCTCTGCACCAATTGGTGGCCACCATTTGGTATCTGCATGCAGCCTGCTGTGTGGTACTTGCAGTACTCACTGTCATAGCAACCCAATGCTATAAATTACTAAGTCAGGTAGGCGTAGCCCTTTCAGCTTTCTGAAGTGGGGACCATGCTTGTTTGCTGTGGACACTGTTGTGTAAGTCAGAAGGTTGGTATACTTCTTATAACTGATGCTAGGGGTGTAGCCAGTGATTTGAATGTTGTACTCAGACCTGAATGTTGCCACTTCCAGTACACAGTTGACAGTGTAGATTTGTACTCACCCCTACAAATGCTAACACACGATACATGGGAATATGTAGTTTCTTTTCTACTTATACAATTAGCTGCCATACATACGTAGTTATTGAGATGTTTTCATTTGGCACATGAACTGTTTGTGAACTGCTATACTGTGGCTATTAATGTACTGACTTCTGCACAGTTGACATTAGCACAGGATGCTCATGAAACTGGACAATTCCAGTACTGAGTATGCCTACCTACATCCTTGCTGGACCTTACGTACACAGGTATTTTGTACATTTGGGTGGGGATTGTCCTGCTATGATACTGTGTGGGGGTTGTAAAGTGCTGCTGTAACATTATTTACTGCTAAAATGGCTGGTTCTGTTATCACAGTCATGTAATGCTATTCCACAACAATTGCTGGTAAAGTTCCACAGAACAGGTTTTGTGTTATGGCATTCCTATCTTACCTTTACATTCACTCCTTCTGATGCATGATATATATATTTCAGCAATAACTTGCTGTATATCTACTGTGGCTTAGTGGTACTTCATGCAGTCTAGTGTGTCCAGGGTTTGAGACTGACATTGGTGTTTTATTTTGCTGCTGAGCAGAACAAGGCCCCTCACATGCAGGGTGACTAAGGCACTTTTAAGCAGTTGTAAGCGGGTTTGCGTGACGCTTAGTAATACTTAGCTAAGTGGACACAGGCGCACACTCGCGCAAACCCACTAACTACTGCTTAAAAGTGCTTACTCCCGCTAACCCCCACGCTCATTTCTTTGAAAGAAAAGAAAATGGGGAGATAGGAAAGTGGTGAAAAAGGGGCACAAAGAGGGAAAGACAGTAGGGAAAACAGCTCGGGATGTGCAGGACGGGTGTAGGGAAGGTCCATAGCTGCCCATTTCTTTAACAGCAACAGCTGTGCATATACTAGTAATTTGGATGGAAATTTGAAACCTTCCACCCCTGTGAGAGGGGTGAGAACAATGAAGTATGTTGTACTGCCAATTAAATTTCAGTTTATGTGTCCAGCGGACATGTGTGCAAAATGGGCAGCTATGTATGGGGCGTAATTTATTTGTGGGAGCAGATTGCCCATTTTTTTTTCAGGTGAGAGTGGAATGTGGGATAGGGGAAGTAGGTATATTTTGGGAGGTAGGCTGGGGAGGTAAACAGACAAGACAAACAAGATGCATACAGGGCGGAATATGACACATGGGGTGGGTGAACACCATTGACGGGGAAGGGTGTTTGGAAATCGCAAGCCCATGAGCCCACAGATGTCAACAGTGGAACTGAAATCCCTACCCATGGGCAGTCACCACTACACCTTCACAGCCCGGAAGGTGGCTGTGCTGGGGACTGCATAGGAGGGGCAGGCTCACCCGTGAGTCGCGCTACTCTTGCCTCGGGCTGGCGTAGAGGATCAGCATCTGAACACTCGATCTCCCTACGCACCACAGCCCAGACCGTTCGGAGGGTGATAGGTGGCCCTCCTCCAGCCACACTTGCACGGGGGGGACAAGCCCCATCCCCTGCAGCTCTTCCACCCAAAAGTGGCACAGGACCAGTGGAGGAGGAGGTCCCAGGCTGGGCACCGGACCTGCTGGTGCCAGGTGCCATCGCCAGCTGAGGTGAGACAGGTGGGTCCGCTGGGACTGGCCTTCCCATACGTTCTATGTTTAGGAGGATTTAATGACAATATGGGTTAGTAATAGCCAACAGCACTCCAATTTAGTTGTAACAGCATACAGTAGTATTCCCATTAACCCAACACACCAGAGTTCCAACAGTTGAACAGCAAGCATAACACATGCATATATAGAACAACAGTGGACATTCCAACACCATGCAGGATTGATTGGTAGCAACAGGCCACCAAGATTGTGGTATGTGAACAGGGCACATGCATCAAAGTAAATGCAGATATTTATAAACCAATAGGACATGTGTCCCAACAAATTTTATGAGATTAGACATAGCCATTGAGGTGTGGAATTGCATTGTTTATGCACATACAGTAGGGTGTAAAAAGATACCTCCATTAACAACTTATATATACTTATAGTTTACACTACATTCCTATTGACTGCAGTTATATATCCCCTACATGTATTATTACACTGGGCAATGTCCATTAAATTGTAAAATGGGTTTTGCTAGTTCTTGATATACCTGACCTGTATCTGACATACAAACTGTCCTGGATGCAGATGTTACTGCTACATATTTATATATTTCATTTATATTTATATATCTACATATTTGGATGTGTTCAGATGACATTATCAGGTATATGTTGACAGCCCCCTACATTTCTAGCAGCACACTGACATTTCTGGGGAACACAATAACAAGCTACTCATGTGCCAGATTAACCTGTACATGCTGGCCATGAACCCACAATTGAAGACTGTATATATGCTTAACAATTACTGGCACTCCCTTTATCCACGTTATATGGGCCTACCCATGTGTGGGTTGGCTGCGCTTAATACAACAGTACTATTTCTGTAATGCAAGGGTACAACAACATATCAAAAAAAGTGGCACGGACACACTCCAGGAATTATACCTTTATTAATTGCATTACACACTTTTCTAGTGGCTCTCATTTATTTGATGTATCAGTGCATGCAGAGGTCTTTTATTCAAGACATATAAGTTTATTAATGGGTTACAACACCTTTTCACGCTGTCTCACTTATTTTATATAACAGTACATGCAGAGAAGTTATTCAACACTCATTATACCTTTATTAATGGGTTACAACACACTTTTACAGGCTCTATCACTTTTTTTATATGACAACACATGCAAAATAATTACTAACCTGCCTGGTGGCGCAGCCTTAGCAGCCTATCTGCATAGGCTTGCTGATTTGCAGCACGGACACCTGCAGCTGTGAAGTAAATGAAGGGATATTGAGACATACCTATCCATAACATAGACTACAATAGCAATTCTTACATACTTCATTCCATGGCTACATATTCAGTAGTGGGGCATTTTCTATTTCACGGGCCTCCTGTATCCACTGGTTCAGTCGGTCCTCCTTGCATCTCTTCAGGTCTGAGAAGTGGTGTCTGACCTGCTCACCAGTCTGAGGGATGCCTGTGGCACTGGTGAGATCATGTGCTAGACGGTTCCAGGCTTCCACTTTGTACTCAGTGCCCTGAAACTGGCCCTGCAGCAGTCTTGCATCATGATGATGGACAAGGAGCCAAACCATTACTTTTGACTCCTCAATGCCCCACCATTGCGCTCAAAAACGAGAGTCCTCTCCAACACCAGCCATACTGTCTGCAGATGGGAGCTACAACCAGTTATGGCAATTATTCCCACCTATGCCTCATTTCCCACACTTATTTGTGACTGGCCGGTTTTGAAAAATCTCAGCTAAAAGCAAACCTGCTTAGCAATGGGTAAACTTCCATTGATATATATGAGTGTGTTGGAAATGCATCCATATTTAAAGCTGTCATGGCTTAGTGGTTTAGTACTGTGATTATGGTACACAGTATCCCAGGTTCGAGGCCTGTCATTGCTTTTTATTTTACTACTGGCCAGACCGGCTAGGAGGTGTGGCTGTGTTTAGCCGACTTTGCTCAACTTTGCCCAACATTGCTCGACGTTGCTCTACGTTGCTCTATGCTGCCTGATGTTGCCCAATGTTGCACTAGTTAGCGTGGTGCGCAGCTCCGCACGAACATGTTTTGTTTGCGCTAGTTGGCGCAATGCGCAGCTCCGCGCAAAACTATTGCTAAGCTATGAGCAATTGTACTTAACTGTGCTTAATACTAGTAAACTTTGCTTAGTAGTGCTTCACATTGCTTAAGATACATTACTTATGCATTTATCAGTATGCATGACCATTCCACCTTCTTATATATATATAAAATATCGTTCACTACCACATAGGCCATTTCAATATATTTTACTGAAATTTAAAAGGTAAATGTCAGGAATTCTTTTTATGCACACATTTCCTACAGAAAATAGGTAGTGGAGTGGCGGGACTCGAACCAGGAATGCCTACTCTTTGTGCGAGGGCTCTACCACTACGTTATTGCTATTTGGCTTAATTTGCATATGAATAGTTTATTATCCTCTTCGATGTCTACACTGCTAACTGTAGCTAAGCAACGGGCAAACCCGCACATACACGGGCAAATACGGGCAGCTATATCAGGAATAATAAAAAAAAAAAGGAAAGCTTTACATTTTAAACTTGCACAGGGATTTAGAATGTGGGGGAGTGTAGTGTTGGGTATGTGGACATTTGAACGGACTCGCTCATTTCAGTTGACATTTGCAGTTTAGGCACTTGCAGGGGCATGGATATTTGGACTGCTCGGCAGTCTGACACACCCCCTGCACTTGTGCACGCTCCATGTAAGCCTAGAATTGAGTCAGCGTGCCCTCATGAATATGCATGATGTGCTAACATCATACTCTTAGACTGCAATTTTCGTGTAAGACTTAATTAGTCTTACATGGAGGATTAGTGAATCCCGGCCATAATTTTTTTCCCTTTTCTGTTTTATTAAACCTTGCTGTATTTAACTTTAAATAGCATATAAAGATGATTTTAAAAAGGATGTCCATTTGAGGTACTGAATATCAAAAATACATACTTGTTGCCGTCTTGTAAGATATCCATTATTATACAATGACTGGCATTTAATATTCTAAAATGAGCATGCTGATTGGCCAGCCCAACCAGCATTCTGATTTTAAATCCAAGAGTATACCAATAGAAAAAGGTCCGGTCGCCCGGACTTTTTTCCATTGTTATATTCTGTAAACTGTATTTTTTTTTTTTTAACAAAAATAATTAAAAAAAAATCTGTGATCCAGACTCCAGACATACGAGAGAGACAGGAAGGAGAAAATATTAGGAAAATCAGGTACGTTATTTAAAAGTAAAGACACATGCCAGATTTTCTTTGTATTTCCTCCATTCTATCTCTCTCCTACCCCTAAACTATTCAAAACCTTTTTATTTAAAAAAAAAAATAGAAAAACCAAGAAAAAAGGAGCAGCGGAGACCTTCTTTTCTCTGTTGCTTCCTTTCTAAAGCACTGATGTAGTGGGTAAGCATCGAAACGCAAGTCCCATACGCATGTGCAGTACATCAGAAAAAGCCCTAGGATACCGGAAAAATCTGGAAGGGCATTATACAAAGACATTATTTAAGAAAAGTAATTATATTTTTCTTAAATAATGTGATTGTATAATAGCAATAACCCATGTTTTGGTGTGGGCAATGCTGGATTTACCCATGGTTGGCTTTATTTGGTCACTCGGGCTTTGCCCTCATGACCAAACCACACCAACCATGGGCAAATCCAGCATTACCCACACCCAAATGTGGGTTATTGCTTATTTATCAACTAATCAGGAAGCAATATGAGTTCATCCATTTCCTTCATTTTGCTGGATAACAGTTTGTTCGTCTCTTTCGGCTTTTTCCCGGTTAGGGGTCGCCACAGCGGAACTCCAGTCAGCTAATGATTGGCAGTAGAGTTTTATGTGCTGGCTTGCTGGGCCTAACGCACAACCTTCAACGAAGGAACACCCGTTCAGGCATGTCGCCACACAGAAGACACTCTAACTGAGAATCGAAGGGCAACAACTAACTGTGAGGCGACAACGCTACCGCAGCACCACCACCACAGTTTTGGGTTATTGCTTATTTATCAGATAATCAGGAAGCAGTATGAGTTCATCCATTTCCTTCATTTTGCTGGATAACAGTAATCTCTTAAAATTCTTCATCATGCCAATTCTAAGATAAAAAGAGAGAAAGCATGTGTAAAGGGATAGTAGGATAATAAATATATAACTGAAGCAAAGTGTAAATATTTTGTTTGACTCTCTTCTTTGAAGCCTGGCTGGTATTGTTTTAATCTGTCTTTTTATCCAACATATGCTTAGAATAAGAATTAAAAAGAAATAACCAAAACCTTTAAAGAAGCTGCTATCCATGTAACATAAGCCATCTCAGTCATTATTCACAAAGCTCTGCTAAGCATAATTCCATTTTTCCATCCATTTTTTGGTATTGTTAACCGCTTCTTGACATATATGTTATAGCATATTCTTGCATCTATAAATATGTATATATGTTTTTGTTTTTTAGTAAATCCTTGTATCTTTAAATATGTTTTGTTCAATTCTGATGTGATCCTATTCACTCCAGCTGTACCTGCAAAATGATCCATTGAGATCAGTTTACTACCCTAGTAAACAAATATAAATAAATCAGTCAATAAATAAATAAATAAGGTATATCCACAGCCGTAACAGTGACACATGGCATATCATTAATAAGAGCAGAAAAAGTAGACATCACTTCCTGGGAAATTGCTTGCCAGCATTTCCCTGACAACCATTTTCAGATATAAATATTCTGAAATTAAAAATATTCTCAATATACTGATTAATGGCTCATTGGAACAGAGGGTTATTAAATGTTTAATGCGACAAAACATTATCATATTGACTTAAAATGAATTCCACAATTCATTTTTATCCATTCATGTATGATAAAAGCAAACTCATCTTTCTGAAAATGTATTCAGGTAAAGCATTGCTTTCTTGAAAGGAGAAATAGATAATCTCTCACCTACTGAAACAAATTGCAAAACAGGATAGTTTCTTAGATCTAGCATACAGTATAGCTATTTATATTTGTTGAAAGGGGTATAGGAAATGGAGGTCCTACATGAGAGCTATGAAGTGTTTTTTTGCGCACAAACAATAAAAAAGACTGGTGATTTGTTTTTGCACATAACTATTTTTTTTCAAGAAAAGTGCCTGTTAAGTATATGCTGTTCTCTAATAATCAGCTCCGAAATGATGTTTGCAAGTTGTTATTAAATATATTTTTAAGTAAGTCATCTAAATAGCACTGAAAAAATGACTGTGGAGAAAACTGTGCTTTAAAAACCAAAACCCAAAGTAAAAAGTAATACTTCTAAAAAATGCCAAAAATCACCCCCACAATCAATTCAAATTATGCAGAAGCTAAACCAGCAAATTAGTAGTTTTCACTATCCTGTATTTTACAGTATAAATAACTAGAAGTAAATAAAATGATGCCCACATTACAGTGGCAAACCCAAGAGGAAATTATTCACTGAATAAGTAAGTTAGTGAGTCCAAAATAACATCCAATACTTGCTTTAAAGAAATATGTTAATTTATAAGGGCTATGAGCTATCTATTAATCTGAATCACATACATTTTGCTGTTAAGTTTTATCATAACTTTGAAATCCTTTCTTATCAGAGAAAATCTAATCACCATGTTGCAAATGGTTCATATGTGTCTTTAATTAAGGCATATTTACATACCTGGAAGACACACACTAATAATTAAGATTATCAAACTGTTGTTGAAGAATTTATTTTTGCATTTACACAAGTAATAGGAGTGCTCAATAGTCTTTAATTCTAGAATAAATTTTATGCACCAGATGAGTAGTTTAAGCAGTTTGTCTAGAGCCTTTAAATTTGCATTATTAGAAACTTAAGGGTGCTTCCACCATTGGGTGTGGTTTGTTTTTATGTTGATATACTATTGCCTTGTCCCGTATTATATGTTTAATTTTTTACATAATTCAATGCATTACTTAATTACCAAGTCAAAAGTTTAAAGTTTCATAACACATATTCCAGCAGTCACTGATGTCCTTATTTTTCAACATCTACTCCCAGGTTTACATAATAAATAGAGAATGCTTTCTGAAACACCAGAGAAAGGTTTTAATGTCAACAGATACATTTAAACAGATACATTTTAGCAAGAAAACTATTTCTAACTCTAAAAAATGGTTAATTTTGCTCAGTCATAAATTCTATTTAGGAATTAATAAACGTTTTACTATCAGCACCTGAAATTTATAAGGACCAGTGACTTCATTTTTGATTTTACTGGTTATATGTTACCATACAGTGCTTTACATCTACTTTTAAATCATATATGTTCCAAGACAGAGCATTTCTTTTAAGGTATTCAAGATCCAGATGAAAATAAGCAATAGGCAGACAATGCATCAAATAAGCAAGCAATCAATAAGGTTAAAACTAAATGGTTGTTATTATTATAAATGTATCTGTCTGCCAGGACTACAAAAGAGAATCATTGAGTTTTGTAGTTCCTTTACAAAAGTTCTAATTTTGGACTGCGGTACAGTATTAAGACTCCATTTATATGAATATGTTATCAAAATGGTAAATACTGAAATGAAATATAAACACTTTTGTAAGGCAAAGTAAACATTGAAACATTTTAAGGCAAACTTATATGATGACAGAATATTGTGCAACACTAATAACATTGATGCCTATTACTTATGTCCAGCTTATAGCGCACACACTGTTGTAAGTACAATAAAAGTGAAAAGATGGCTGGAAGACAAACGACACAGGGTATCACTACTAAAGGGAGGAGTAATGAACGTGCAAATGCTTAGTGCTAGTGAACTGTGTTTGCCAAAACAAAAAGATGGGGCAAAGAAATGGGGTCAGTGTGTATTTAAAGGCAGTGAGGGAAGCGAGAGGTATGTAGAGCAGTATGGAAATACAAATATGCTAATGAGAGATGGTAAAGAAGAGTATGATAAAACTAATGAATCATCAGCCATTACTATATGTTACACATGTGACATGCAGTCTTAGGGGAAGCTGGAAAGACTGCTTTGTAGGATGTATGTGAAATGCTGAATGTGACGGAAGCTGCAGTTTCAAAGGCCTGTAGAGGGAAGACATCTTTTGGCAGAGGTTTGACTAGTCTGTTATTAAGTATATAGGTGTGTGCTAACATCCAAGAAATGAGAAAAGGCTGCAAAACACATTTAGAGTCAGAGGCATTGATTCAAAGGCAGAGTTACTGGCAGTTCCCTAGAAACATAAAACAGAAATAAAATAGAATTTACTGTACTCGTCTTAAGTCACTTTTAACAGTAGTCAAATATTTCCTAACCTCCTCTGATACCACAAAAGCTGTTCTGAGTATGGTAAAGTTATTCTGAGTTTAATAAAAATATTTCTAAGTTTTGCAAAGTTTTTCTGTATTTGTAGAAGTTTTCCTACATTTAATGCACCTTTTTCTGTATTTGTGAATATTTCAAAGGGTTTGTGAACTTATTTCTAAGGATTGCTGATACTGTAGGAGTTCTGTCTTTTGTTGTAAAGCATTTGTACTGCACTTGAGCTCAAAACCAGTTTGTTTTACATTAAGAGAGTTTTATTCTGTCTCTGGTGGGTGCAGAGGGCTGATACAACTCATCAGAGTTGGGAACTGCTGGTGGAAGGCTTATTGTGTGTTTATCTGATTGGCCTGAGGGTTTAACTGTGTAAATATCTTTCATCCTGCTGGTATAAAAACCTCATATTTGTGAGTAAATGCGGTTACCTATGCCTTATATATAAGCAAACCTCTTCAGTTTAAAATCCTCTACAGGAAATGCTCTCGATAGTCTCCCACTGTTCATAGCTGCTCAAAGATCTGCCATTTTGTGCAGAGAGCAGCACTGCTGCAGGTCATCTAATAGTGCAGTGTTATGCACTTTCACTTAGACCTTTAAGTGATTCTCCCCTACTCCTTCTCATCTACTAAAGATCTGGTATAATGGATAGGAACTTCCCTGTCATCTCTGTTTCTGGCCTGGTGGATATGGACATCCTGAGGCAGTGTAGCAATAGCCTCATGTTCACTGTCAGCCACTTAATTTTAGAACAGACAAAACGCAGTGTGTGAGAGATGTAGATACACAATATAATTGGAGACAAAACTCTCACATGCCCACATGAAAAATGCAAACCAGGTTGTCAGCTTTACACCCAAAATGCTCACTACCATCACGACAAACACATAGACCCACATATGCAGAGGTACTTACATGTAATCTACCCAAACCTCCTAGACCTCCTAAAAGCATCTCTCAGTGGCCCCACACAAACTCAAAAAAGACAGCACCTCACACAACACAACTCTGAAAATCATAGTAGCCCTTCTTCCAAGCCCATAAGGCAACACACCCACACAGCCAAACATTCTAGTTATTGGGGATTCCATTGTAAGACATACTGATGCCCCCCTTACCAGGCTAAACAAGGAGAAGATCACAGTGAGCTGTCTGTCTGGAGTGAGTGTCCACCAAATCCCACATGCACTTAGGTCTTTAAACCACAAGTACTAGTATGACACTGTCATAGTCCATGTGGGTGTAAACGACCTAAGATGTACCTCTCTAGACTATAGGAAGAGAAACATGATGGACCTCTCTGAATAAGGGTCCCAGGTGGGTGAAAAAAAAAAAAAAAATATATATATATATATATATATATATATATATATAGTTTACTATGGCAATGTTGAAGCAGACTCGGTTGAATGATGGTATCATCAACCCTCATCTACGAAAGTGAGATTATTTGTAAATATACAGAGCTGAGTATATTTTCTTTGGTTATAGAGTTTGTTAATTGTTGCTTAGATCTCTGTTGAAACTGTTGTCTCACTGTTCTGAGAGACTGATTGACAAATATACAGAGATGAGAATTTTTTTTTTGGTTTTAAAGTTTGTACTGTTAGTTGTTGCTTAGATCTCTGTTGAAACTGTTTTCCCCACCCCACCCCCATTTTCTGCCATGTCTTCAGTTGGTATAGTAACAGCTGCATTCAAATTGCTGGAGCCTGTGTTCTGAGAGACTGCCTTACAGATTATCTGCAAATATACAGAGCTGAGTATATTTTTTTGGTTATAGAGTTTGTTACTTGTTGCTTAGATCTCTGTTGAATCTATTGTCTCACTGTTCTGAGCGACTGATCGGGAAATATACAGAGCTGAGAATATTTTTTTGGTTTTAACATTTGTACTGTTAGTTTTTGCTTATATCTCTGTTGAAACTGTTTTCCCCACCCCACCCCCATTTTCTGTCATGTCTTCAGTTGGTATATGTGTGTGTATATATATATATATATATATATATATATATATATATATATATATATATACACACACTCACATACATACACACACACATATATAATATATAACTTCACCAATGATGATGACACAGTACCAGCAAAAAAAAATTAATGACTTCAAGAATTGGTGTCACAACAAGGGGATCCAATATCTGTCAGCCTGGGAAGACATGATCGACAAACCATGATGCTTTGCCAGAGAAGATTTGCACTTGTCACCACTTGGCTTCTGGATACTGGCAAAAACTTTATCTATCCCCATAGTGTCATTTTTGGTTGTGTCAATTTGTTAAACCCTCCAGCATAATAAAAATCATTCACAGATACCTAAAGGTACTGCTGCTCAATGCTAGGAGTTTAAATAAAAAAACTACACTCCCTGAAACCACTCCTTACCCTGGATAATGCAGACACATGTGCAGTCACAGAAACATGGCTCAGAACCATGGAAAGCATCCCAGCTATCAAAGACTACAATATCTTTCATACATTTTGATCCTCCTCAGCTCAAGATAAAACAAAGGGAGGTGGTGTCTCAGTGTTCATAAAGGACAAGCGCACTGCTAGACTGGTCCAACAACATGACTCACTTCAGTTATGCCATGCCCAGCAATCCATAGGTGTGATCCTGTATCAAATCTTTGGTAGCTACAGATCCCCTAAAATGTGTCTGGAAAACCATATATCTTACCTAAACCTACTGAAATTTCTTAACATTCAGCCTAACACCATACTTGTGGGTGATTTCAACTACCCCTCCATAAGCTAGGAGACTTATATGACGCATAATTCATTTGCTCAGAGGTTTTTGGATTACTTCAATACAAGCACACTGGAGCAACTACTTGGCTCCCCAACTACAGCTACAAATATCCTAGACCTAGTACTCATTAACATGGGAAGGATGCTGCTCCCTCCCATGCATTAACTCCTCCCTGGTAAGATCTGACCACAAAATGATTTCTGTTAGTATTAAAACTAACCTGGAACCCCCATCAACCTCCAAACCTGTTAAAAACTTTACTAAGGCCAGTTACCTCAAACTAAGTAATAGCTTAGTAAATTTCCAAGCCCCTTCAAATCTGGATGACACTGAGGTCTAATCTGAGCTGTGCAAAAAAACATTGTACAACCACATTAACAGTGCCTGTCTGAGTTAAACCTCTGATTACAAGCAAAAATAAACCACCCTGGTGGACCCTTAGCATAAATAGGCTATTCAACAAAAGGAAAAAGAATCTTCTCCAAAGCCAAGAAGGAACAGACAAAACAGTGCAAAAAGACACTCACCAATCTTAACAAACAAATTATAAAGCTGACGGGCAAATCTGCCAAAACAAACTATGAGGCAAAGATAGCCTTCCAGGTGAAATATAACCATATGTTTTTTTTTTTAATTATGTTCATAACCTCAGGGGAAATGCTCAGCAATGTGCAGAGTTAGTCACGAATGGCAACACTTACACCCAGCATGAAACTATAACAAACCTGCTGGCCAACAAGTTAAGTTCAAACTTCTCCCTCCATCACCTTCTACCACACCCAAAGAAATACCCGCGATCATCCCTCTACCAGGCATTATGAAGGAACAGGTCCTTGCTGCACTCGCTAATGCCAAAAACACAGCCTCCATTGGTCCCAACAGCATTCTACTTAAACAGCTTAAAGCAGAATCTATCAGGGTCACTAGAAAACCTTGTTAATCACAGCATCTGGATTTGCTTTGTCCCAGAGGGATGGAGGACTACAAAAGTTGCTCCTCTGCACAAGGGGAGCCCATCAACTGACCCAGGGAACTACAGACCCATAAGCTTGACCAGTCTTATCTGCAAGGCCATAGAGAGAATTATCATGGACCTGATCAATAATGACATAAAAACTCTCCAAACACCCAGACCCAATTTGGCTTTGTCAAAGGGACATTTTGCCTGCTCAATCTGGTGTACTTCTTTGAGAAATTCACCAGAGCCATGGATGAGCATAAAACAGTACACACCACTTTTCTAGACCTGGCCAAAGCTTTGATATAATGCCCACTCAGGGATCATAGATAAACTTAGGCATAAACCCCTGCATTCTCGTTGTCCAGATAGATGAATGCACTATCAGTAATAAACCTGGTATTAGTGGTGTCCCACAGGGCTCAGTGTTGGGACCCATCCTGTTTGATATATACTTCTCAAAAGTGAAAACCAATGTTGGGGACCTCTGGCTAGCCAATTACACCAATGACAGTAAGCTAGGAGCATTCATTGAATCCCCAAATTATGTTGACATCCTACAAGCAGGCCTAAAAATGACAAATGACTGGTGCCAAAACCATGGTCTGAGATATCCCTGTAAATTATAATATTGATAGCACACCCCTAAAAGTAGACCCAGTGGTGAGGGGGCCTAGGAACACAGATAGATAGCAACCTAAACTTTGACCACCAGGTATCTACAATAGTGAGAAAATCTTTCTGTGTGGTTCAACTTATAAGTAAAGGCATGGCATCAAGATTAAAGGAAGTCATAGTGCCATTGTACTTAGCCCTCATTGGGCCCATAATTGAGTACAGTGCTCCCTTCCTCATGTAACTAACCAGGCACTTACACAAACTGGAGTGGCCCCAAAGGTTTCTCACTAAAAAATACAAAGCGTAAGACACATGTCTGATGCAGACTGACTAAAGGCCCTATGCCTTTACTCTGTTTCATATCTTTTATTAACAGGGGACTTATACCTGACCTACAAGGCATTTTCTTATTCAGCCTTGATGAAAATGTTATATATTTGCAAGAAAAAAATATAGGGGAGGTTATGCGTTCTATGGACCTGAACCTTATTTGTAACTCTAGCAGAACTTTCTGGAGAGACAGATTCCTA
>NC_056725.1:797854400-797877222 GCF_019279795.1 Protopterus annectens
AAGGCCTAGGATCCTCTTTGTGAGGTACTTTTGTGGCCACTCCAGTTGTTGCAGGTGTCTAGTGAGGTATATACCAAATGGGGCATTGTACTCGATGACTGGACTAATGAGGGAAGAGTAGAGGGAGACAATGACCTCTTTCTTCACGGATGCAAAACCCTTATTAATGAGATGTGCCACATAGAAGGACTTTCTGACCACAGTGGCAATGTGATGGTCAAAAGAGAGGCCACTGTCAACCTGTGTTCCCAGATCTCTTATAACACCTTCTGTGTTCAATGGACTACTATCTATGTGGGAATTCATGGAAATCGGGTTTTTCCCAAAGGGGATGATGACACATTTTTGGCATTGAGCTTAAGGCCATGGCTCTGACACCAGTCGTTGGTCTCAGTGAGGCCTTTCTGTAGGATGTCAACATCACTTGGGGAGTTAATAATAGCTCCTAACTTGCAATCGTCTGTGAACTTTGTCAGTCAGAGTCCCTTTGTGTTGGCCTGGACTTCAGAGAAGTAGATACCAAACAGGAGAGGACCCAGGACCGAACCCTGTGGGACTCCACTCGTGACTGGTCAGCATTCTGACTTGGAGTCCACTACTTTCACACTGTGGGTTCTATCTGTGAGCCAGTTTGCAACCCACCTAGTGATATAGGGGTTGCTGCCTAGCTTAGTGAGTTTTTCTATGATTCCTGAATGGGGAATGGTATCAAACGCCTTGGCCAATTCAAGGTAGGCTGTATGAACCACCTTGCCTTCATCCACAGCTCTGATGACTGACTCAAAGAAGTCGACCATGTTGAGCAGGCATGATCTTCCCATGTTAAGCAGGCATGATCTTCCCTTCACAAAACCAAACTGTGTGGATTCCAGAAATGGAGATTCCCTATATCCTTGTTTATTAAGTCCATGATGATGCCTTCCATAGTTTTGCATATCAGACTCATCAGGCTAATGAGGCAATAGTTCCCAGGGTCTGTAGTCACTCATCCTTTATGGAGAGGGATGACTGTAGCAGTGCACCATTTGATAAAAACAAAGCCTGTGGTGAGGCAGTGATTGAACAGGGCACACAGGTGAGGTGCCAGTTCACTCTGTGGTTCATGTAGAACACAGCCAGGGATAGTGTCAGATCTTATTGAAGCTGTATTCTTGGCCTTAGACAGTGCTGTTTTAACCTGTGCAACAGTAATACTGGGTGCCTGGCAATCTACTGGTATTGTGATTGGTCCTTTGGGGGGGGGCAGGGTAAAGCTGGCATTGAATCTGTCAGCCAGTATATTGGCAATATCTGTTGGCTTGGTATAGGAGGTACCATTGTGCAGTAGCTCAGAGCAAATCTGGATATTGAGCAAGTAAGAGGCTTTAGGCATAGTTCTTAACATAAAGCTGTATATCACATTTACTCAGAATGGAGAGTCATGTAACACGTCAGTTTCATTAACAATATCTCCCTTAAAGGCGCATACACCCTTTTATTAATACTTCATATCTACCCATGTATGTGAAAATCTGCCTTTTTTAAAAGAACTATGTATTATAAATATATTACGTACATTGGTTCAGTAAGCACTCCTTGACTACTTTAGTTGTGTCAGGCAAAACACACAAAATAAAATGAACCAAGGCAACCAAGTCACTTGATTTAGAAAAATGCATGTTTGACATTACACACAATATGCACGGACTACAGAATACTGATGATTTTAAGCAGACTTTCAAACCTAAAATATTACAAGCAACAGATTGCTTGACAATTGCACTTTATTTTTCATGTATTCACGACTATCAATTATTTATATGACATTTCTACTGGAGAACCAGTTTCTTGTACAAAAAGCAAGCCAGATCCATCTTTCAAAGTTAAGCACATAATACTGTGGGATATAATTTCTTATTCATTTTGGTTTCTGAAATGCTGTGTACTTACAACCCTGCACTATTTTCTCTATTTCTTCACATATTAGGCTAATAAAGAAAATCATGAACCCTTTTTTATATTTGCTCCATCCTATTTGTGATTCATGAATTTTACTTAATGCAACTTCTCACACCTCATTAGGAGTAATAACTCTATTACATTTGAATAATAAGTCATGAATATAGCAAAGCTCATCATGGTAAGAAAATTAAACAGGAATGATATGATGTACCGTTATTTGGCCATCCTGTCATAATTGCATCATGAAGCAACCTTAGTTTGTTATCATCCTTTGTACATACTTCATTATCATCCTTTATAAATACTTTAAGCTGTTTTAGCCTCTCACCACACCTAAGTAATTGAGAACTAATTCAAAGGGCTTCAATATCTGTCTCAAATATTTCTTACTTCCTTCAAGACAATATACTGCACTTAGGGTATCATCTTTGTGTTTTACTTTGCCATGTTCATACTGCAGTTGATGATCATACTTTTAGAAAGAAAGTACATGCAGTTGTAGTTGTGTAGATGCTTTTGTGAAGATTAATTAGACTCTGGTGTGGTTTATGATCTGATTCTATTGTAATTCTTCTCTAGCTAGAATCATGAAATCTTTGATAATAAAAAACTATGACTAACATCTCCCCGTCTATTTGAATATAATGTGTTTGATGTTTGAGGATATGATCCATAAGGTATTGTTCTGCATTCTTGCAGTAACACTAAACCAAGAGCCTGTTGGCCCGCCTCCAGAGTAGTATGTTACAACATGTTATAGAATTTATGTGTAGGTCGCATTGTGACTAGATTTGTAATCATTCAGATATTTCTGTTGCTTTATTTACTAAAGCTACGCTGCATCATTTTGCATCAGCTTCCTAAATGATACCTTAATCTGCCACGTTAGGGATGAACTTGGAAATATATTGCACCATACCTGGGAAACTCACGGGAAATTATTTAACATGAAGTTTTGAATATTTAAAATTGCTTTAACTTTGTCAATGACAGGTCTAGGCCTTTGTGAAGTCAATACCTGTGTTATATAAATGAGATAAAACATACAGATCTGTCACTTTTGTTCATGTTCAAGTCAGTTCTCCTTAATCTGTCAAGCAGTTCAGTTTCACCACCAACAAGTCATGTTTCTGCTTGCTAGCACCTTAGGCTAGAATATTATCAGTTATATTACTACACTATCTAGCCATTCAGTCATTTCGGTTCCAGCCACAGGAACACTTCTGGAAATAAAGAGATTCCAATTGATATTCTTAGAAACCTATTTCTACCAAGATATATATTAAATGTGCACAGACGGGAACGAGCTCCATCTAGTTTTGCTTGCCCTACCCTTTGATTACCATTGATACAATGAACAGCTTAATGCTATGCATTGCTCCAACCACTTCTTCAGTGTTCTGAAAAGGATGATGTTCCCTTCCAATTTATCTGTTTACATTTTAAGGATCTGTACATCTTCTTAGTTTTCCTGATTCACAGCTTTCAAAGTTATGTTTAGCATTCATTTGGTTCTTTCTACTCAGTTGTGACTCCCTTGGTTTCTGTTAACTTTTATTTGTACTTCTTCCTCTGAACACCACTGGACCTTTTGTGAGAATGAGCAAAGGCAGCCTTAGGAGACATGGAGTCATAGGCAAAAGACTCCATGGTGCCCACTTTCCATTGGTTCCCCTCACCCCCAGTTCCTCATAATCCCCCTGCCCAACCTCCTCACACAATCCAGACAGATTATATTTCTTATTCTTTTACACTCTTCAGCTTTTTCTGCCATCCCTTCAAAATACCAAATCTGTTCAAGACAGCACTGTCGAAACTCTGGAGGAAATAGTTGAAATAAGCTGGGAACCATTGCATTCTGAATGATCTGAGGTGGGTTTTAGAGCTTTTGTGTAACCCTCTGATCTAATGAAAGTCTGAACAAACATCATGAGTAAAGAAAGAAATTCAGTCTTTTTTTTTTC
The DNA here is from genome assembly GCF_019279795.1 of Protopterus annectens. Classification (NCBI taxonomy): domain Eukaryota; kingdom Metazoa; phylum Chordata; order Ceratodontiformes; family Protopteridae; genus Protopterus; species Protopterus annectens. The sequence continues at coordinate 797,858,306 of NC_056725.1, forward strand.
TTTCAAGGAAGAAACAATTTGTGTACAAGACTTAACTTTCAAAGCGAACAAAATGGTAGTTCACACTAAACTGGGAAGATAAATGCTTGCAGGGATGCATGCATCATATCTGGGAACAGTCTCTGCCCCCCCCCCAAAAAAAGAAGAATGAAAGTGATAGAACACGTCTGAATTCATGTATTTCAAGTTGTTGCTGTCAAACATTTACACAGCATGCCTGTTCACTCCACCTCCAAAAGGCAGATGCCTTCTGTATATCCCTCTAAGGGTAGACTAGCATGAAATAAAAAAATAGCAGCAGTAATATATTTCAACTTGCTAGTGTCGCACAAAAAAGAAACATGTTGCCTTATCACTACCCTCAAAAAATAGCCACTTTTGTGCACATCTGATGTTGAATGTAAGAAAAGTAGAAACAATGAGTGCAGTAATGTCTTCCACCTTGTGGCTCCTAGACAGCACAGTGCCCCCAAGCAAGCTATAGCAACATTCTATAAACACATTTGAGGCCTGATTGTGAGAAAAGTTAAAGAAACAATGGCCATACTGTCCTCAGCTCCTACCTAGCCAAAACAGTCAATGAATAACATAACTACTATTTTGCTTTAACTCAGATTAAACCATAAAAGGTAATCACTACTGGTGATTGCATCTGATTTGTGATCACTAGGAAGCAGCAAAAATAATGGCCACTGTAATGTATTTCACCTATTGCTACATCCCCCCCTGCTATATTTATTTTTACAATGAATATAACTGTGCTATGGCCTATATGTTTTCTTGCTGGTTCACTACCAATAATATCGGGTTACATGATATTTACCAGCTACAATCCAGACCATCATGAGAGAGCTGCAGCCCAACCATAGCATTTCTTTACTCCTACTTAAATAGTAAGACCAGATTACTATGGTGTCACTGGTTGTGGACTACTCCTGCAGATATCATATCCACTCTCAAGTCCCCATTATATTTAAAATTTGCAGAATTCTTATTGATTGGCTAGATTGCTAAAGTCCATTCACTGAGTAGTCAGGACATATGGAAGAAAATGTTCCACCCACAGCAACTTTTTTATTTTTACATTTATATATATATATATATATATATATATATATATATATATATATATATATATATATATATAGATTAATATATTTAGTTATATAAAGATAGACAGATAGATAAAAGCCATAAAAACTTTTTTTACTGAATGGCACTTGACGCAGCCACCTTGTTTACCTTTGCCTAAGGCCTGTTTTGAGCATGATACATGGTACTGCCTCAGGGAAAGTCTTATATGATACTGTCTTTGTAGACAACTCAAGCTTTGAAGATCATTAGAATGTTTGTGCAATCTGCCATCAGTACTTTACACCACACAGTCAGCACATTTTGAAGTACATTTCTGTTCTTGAAGTAAAGTACTAAGTATGAATAATAGAAGTTCATTTATTGTATCTGCGAGACACATCAATATTATTATTTTTATTAACTTGTCTTTGCTCAGTCACCATGCACCTGAGCATTAGATACAGCAGCAAACCCCTTTCTGCATAAATGTGTGAGACATCATTGTCACTGTACTTCACATCAGTGCATGATTTCCAACTCTGTGCCATTTCACTATTATATTTACTGTGTTGACCTTTTTGCTTCATAGGCAACCTGCATTGACTAATGAATCACTCTGCTGTTGTACAGATACATTCTTTTAATCATAACATATGTTTCATAACGGCTGTGACCCAAAATATTTGGTTACTTTAATTGAAAATCAGATGACAGTACTTGAAATATTGTACTCAGTTTCTTGTCCTTGTACTCACAGTACAGCCAAATCCATTAAAAATGTTATTTTCTGCCCTGACAAATCAAAGGCCCACATGTAACCTTCAGCACTTGATTGCATGGAATCAATGTGTTAAATGCACTTGATTGCATGGAATCAATGTGTTAAATGCACTTGATTGCATGGAATCAATGTGTTAAATGCACTTGATTGCATGGAATCAGTGTGTTAAATGCTGATTCAGTCAATTTAATAAGAATCAACACAAAGTGCATACTTTTAATTAACACCTTTCTGACCAATAGTTTTCATTTCCACTGGTCTCAGTGTAAACAGGATCAATAATTACTGATATGATGATACTGATCCACTAACAGAAAAAAAACAAACACACTGGAACACAAACGTGATGCAATACCTTTTACTATTCTTCTCTGGTTTTATAATTACTCAAGCTTTTAACTGCCATGACCTCTTTGTCAGGAGTTATTAAGTTACAGATGTTAGAGACAGTGCATAAATATTCAAATATGTCTTCTTATGACAAAACACATATAATTATATCTGATCTAATATATGGCTACTTAACTGCAACCAATGCTGATTTGATGATGCAAAATATCCTCATTTATTTCATAATTATTTATTAATCCTCACTTTTTATGTAATGCTGCTAATGTTACTTGAGCACTCAAGTATGTTGCATAAGTACTATTGTAAATAGTTCTTGTAGAGCTTTGTTTGTAAAGGTGTTGAATGTTACCTGAATATTCTGTATGTTATATTTAATACTGTTATGTCTCATTAAGTTTTTTAACCTGCGTCTCCCCTGAAAAAGGACTTGTTTGTCTAGTCGAACTTTCCTGGTAAACAGATGGATCTGGCCCCATGGCACAGAGAGATAAAAAACAGACTGCACCTCAGGCCACCAGTGTTCAACTAATGGCACAGGCACTGGACAGACCACAAAAGGGAGGATAGGCATGAGCAATCAACACCAGTTCACCCATCATGAAGGCAGCTTAGCTTGCTATAATGACAATGTTAACTGCATTAACAGTCAAGCAAGCCACACATTGCAAGCAGTGTGCCACTTAAAAGGAAGGTTGTGCATACATAGAAATAAATATAGACCTCATGAACCAGCTTGCAAAGCTGCTGTGAATGGGGAAGGCTCTGTAGACTGGCCTGCTCCCTAACACTTGCGTCTCACCTCCATTGGAGAATGAATGAGTGGAGGGCTCTCACCCCAATGGAGAAATGAAGGGGTCAGTTGGGTGCAGAAAGAGGAGCCAATTATTTCAGTAAGATAAAAAAAGAGTGACATTGTTTTTCCTCAGCAAATAGTAAGATATGTCATAGTGTTTTTATTAGTGATGCTGTAGGACTTTCTGTGGTAAACCAGTGAAGATACAGAAGCATCCCTAACAGCCTAAAATACAGAACTGAGCAAAAATGCAGCTTCCTATGTCAACTAAGTTTAATTCTGAGAGCATAACAAAAGTAATCAATCATCATAATCCAATGTGTCCTCCATTTCTGGAAAAGGCTTCCCTTGCATATTAAATACAATATTTCCCTGACAATGTTTAAAACCGGTGTGGATGACTAGATGAGTAATCTCTAATTTTCACCAAGAAAATATAGTGAAAATCTTCTTAATGGAGAACTATTTATTTTCCACCTATACTGGGTGGTGTGACTAAGCATCTCACCGGTCATCTTGTCTGTAAACTCAGTTCATCCCTATGAAACTAAAAACCTATGACATATATATTTATTAGAAACTATACACACTGTCAAGACATATGAAGTAAAAGCAGTAGGCATACTCTGTAACACCCTGAATATTATTTCATATTCATTCCCAATAGTTGTTTTCCCCCTTAACAACACATATAAACTTTTACTAATACTTTAACTATGTGTATATGCAAATATGAATTTGTCATAACATATTTCAGGACAAAAGAATGGCACCTTGATTGCAAAACAGCACCTTTAACATACCCTATCTTAAATACTTTGTGTATCGATAAGGTCTTCACTGCAGAAAGAAGCACCAGACTCTGAAAACAAGTCATTTTTTAAAAGTAGCAACAGAATCCTAAACAGGATGCCAAAAAAACTTCTGTAATGACCATAGTGAGTCTGAGATGACATGGTTTCAGATAATAAAAGATGTGAGAAGGCATGGTTAAAACCTTTAGTTTTGTGAAAAGCCTAGCTGTTAAGGAAATAAATAAACAGAGCCTATAGCATGCAGAAATGTATTGCTTTCACGGTTTGACCGGAGAAATAACCAGGTTATACTCATTCTATAGATCTCTTGCTTGGTCTAGCCAAAGCTGGAATGCTATGTACAGTTAAAATGCTTCTAGAAACAGAAGGAAGTCAAGCTAATGAGAAAAGAGCAGAGAGGCTACTACAACAGTGAGGAGTCAGTAGATAAGATATACAAGTAGAAACTGTGTTGTTAATCTTTGTCACCCTGAAAGAGGAGGAATGATATGGGAACAAATAGTAAAGATGACGTAGCAGGATGGAATACGTTTAAAAAGGAAAGTTTGATGAACGGCATAAACTTTAATCTAGGCAAAATAAAGTGTGTTTTTAGGTGAGCAGGTTACCAGATGGAGTCATGGACTTTAAGACCACAGATATCTTTCCAGATGAAAGGCATGGCTAGATCAGTCAGGGTATGCTACTTGTGTAAAATGGGCATATCATGTAGACATACTTTTATTTTTCTGTTGTCACAAGTATGTCATGTCATGTAGAATATAAGGATCCTGCACATAGTTTTGAAACAGAGTTGAGCCTAGCCCAAAGACGGTAAGTCAACATAGACTGCAGAACTTGTCTGAGCTCCAATTTTTCCTAGAATTTAAAAAAAAAAGAACATTACCAATTTTGGCATACAATTATTGATAAAATACTGACCACTATCCTTTGATAGGCACCTTTGAGGTGCCTGGTCTCCATCAGAGGCTGCACAGGCTGCATCTTATCCATTCTCCTTCCCCTAGGATAGGACAGCTGTCTGCCTCTTTATCCTATCCCCATAGCTGATTCTTCCAGCACCCCAGATATACAGAGTTTAATAGACAGGATCTGTATAAAGTCATAAGTTATTGCATAGATTTAGTTTGTCTTTGCACTTCTGCATAGTGTGGGTGTGTTTTGCTCTACTATTACTGAGTTTGTGGTTCTATTTTGTCTTCATTTTCAAAACAGAGTAATGGCCTGTGTAATGTGGGAAATGAAGTATAACAAGTGAATTATCATTTGGTTTTAGTATAGCACAATTTTTTTATTTTAGCATTATAAAGCTACCTTCAAACGTTAACTAACTATTCATATTGCTCCCAAAAATATGCCTTTCCCTTCTCTGAGCTTAAAAACACTGTTTTGCCATAAGTATTATATTCTGACAATATGAAATACTTCAGTTACTATGAGCATTAATAAACATGGATATCTGAAACAGCATTTTTTTCAAAAATGTTACATCATTTTAAAAAGACAATCCCCGGGATTCATGAAGCACGGCGTAAGGACGGTTTTAGCCTTGCGCCGAGCGTCCTCACTGCAGATGGTGCAGCAATGCCATATGAATATTTATGAGGGCGTGCTGCCGCACCCTCGACGTGCACAGGAAATGTGTGTGAGTGCAGGGGGCATGTTTAAGTGCTCTAAGGAGGCGGAAACATGCCCCCACAGTTGCACAACCTACTATGCTTCCTATTATAGCCCACCTTTAATAGTAAGCAATTAATTCAGTGTCTGTGGATACTGAAATGTATGCTAAGCATACAAGAGTGTCCACGAACACTGAAATAAAATCAAAGTAGTAAACATACAAGCACGTAGCGGAATGTTGAGCCCATCCCTAGAACTTTCCCAATTAGATTCCCCGTGTCCCTATTTTACATTTGTATTGCTTCAATATCAAAAGTGTAAGCGAAGCGCAGCGTGTTTGAACGTCACTGCCCCATGCTTAGCGTAGCTTATACATCAAAATCATCCAAATAGAGAAAAACATGCGGAATCAATGTTAACGTCAATAGTGTAGCGATTTGAGTATCCGCCTAACGAACAGACATGCACGGTTCAAACCCAACTATAGCACATATCATTTTCCATGTGGAATGTCGTTTTGCTGTATAACCTACATAATAACATGTAAATGTGAACTGGACTACCGCATGAAATGTTTAACTAATGTCATTCAATCAAAGTGGTAGTGTCATAATGAATAAGGCACTAGTAAGCAGGTGTAAGCACAAATAAGCAGTAGTAAACATATATAAGTACCAGTAAGCAAGTCTGAATGCACTTGCGTGGGTGTAAGCAGTGCCCAGCATATATACATATATATATATATATATATATATATATATATATATATATATATATATATATATATATATATATATATATGTATGAAGAATGAATGTCATAACAATAAAGCATACAAAATGAATGAGAAGGGAATTAACAGCAACTCCAGTATTATTTAGTACTGTCAGTGTATGTCATACCATGCTGGGCAGGGGTGAGCAGAGCACTGCTACTTACACCACAGGCAGGATACTACCAGTGGGAGTAACATTGCCGATCTGCTAAGTCGGCTTTACAAACAATCACATGGTAGTCCTTGGTGGGACTACCTAAAAATTGCTAGGATGGTTGGACCTCTGACCATTACACAAGCAAGGGCAGGTATGTTCAAGGACTAAATGGTGGGAGAGCCTGATAATACATGGGTTGGGACAACATACATGTAGGGCCCCAAATGCTGGGGAGAGAGCAATGTGTAGAGGTGTGTCATGGCTGTGATAGCAACCAGAAAATGGATGGTTTGCGTGTATGTCGAACTCGGGTGGGGTGGAGGAACTATGGGTATGAAATTATGGATCCAGGTGTGTCAGGGTTGGATGGCCTGGTTCTAATTGGACCACCTCATGGAGGTCAGAGAGTTCGTTATAGGTATATATGCATGCACACATACATACATCTATATGTAGAAATACATTCCCTGTAACACATTCATTCCTTTTGCAGACATAAATAACATGAAAGTGCCCCTACAAACCTCAACAGTAGATAGAATAATAGGTTGTGCATAAGAGGGAAGGGATAAAACTGCTAAAACACAGAAGTGTGTACAATGTCCGAAGTCAGTACTGTTCTCAAAAAATCAAATGTGAGGACTTTCTCACACATGGAATCATTCCTGTGATCTGTCGGCTACGGCAACGCCAATCACTAAACCGGTCCTATTTGTAAAATTATTTTGCCGAACTTGTACATTATTAGCTCTCATGTGTAATGTGTGCGTTACCACATAGTCATACCTATTAATTTATTGTAGTGTCATGTTAATGGGAGTAATCATGTAATGAAGTATACAGTCTAATCTTGAAATAAAGATGTGTGTCCCAGGTGGAACAACCCAAAAATTACGAATAGTGTCCTCTTGGTCATTCATTTCACCAATGTTTGTGGACTAAAAGTTTGGGATGTCTGAGGATACATGGAGTGAGTCAACCCATGGGATGGGTCTACAGGAGCAGGGAGCGGCCAATGTGTAGTGGTGTGGATACACCATGTATCCAACTGGAGAATGGATGACTGCTGTGTTAGTGTAGTGTTGGGGTGGGTGTTTGTTGAACTAGGAGTCATGGGTATATGGGTGTTTATGCAAATGAAACAGCACAGCAATAGTGTAGTGGTTAGAGCATCCACCTAACAAACAGGCATTCCCGTTCCGAATCCCACTGCAGCACATACCATTTTCCATTGGTAATCTGCATATGAACATATTTCGACATCTGTCTGCTGTATAACCTGCATAATAACAATTAAAAGTGAACTGGAGTGAAGTGTCAGTGTCATAATGAATAAGGCATTAGTAAGCAGGTTTAAGCATAAATAAGCACCAGTAAGCGTGTTTAAGTGCATTTGCGCAGGGGTATGCATTGCCCTACAGACATATATATATATATATATATATATATATATATATATATATATATATATATATATATATAGCTGCTGTGGTGTAGTTATGTGTGGTTGTCACCAACACTAATCCTGTGTGGTCTCTGTGTGGTTCGAGACTGAGCATCTTCTGGAGACCGTGGGAATGGGCGTAGTAAAGTTGCATAAGGTGGTTCTTGGTTGCAACCCGCGGGTAAAAAGTCTGCCTGGCGTCATTCATCTGCCGGAGATCGCTGTATAATTCAACCGCTGTATGACTAACCGGAACAACAACAAATATGTGTGTGTGTGTGTGTGTGTGTGTGTGTGTGTGTGTGTGTGTGTGTGTGTGTGTGTGTGTGTGTGTGTAGATATACACAGATATACAGCCATGATAGGAAACAGCACACAAGCATGACATATGTTCACAGGCTATGCCAATGGAAGTGAGGGGGCCCAAGCAAGAAACATGTAAAATGTAGCAAGACCCCCCCCCCCAGCCGGACAGATGAAACATACACACAAACCCACAAACAATGTAAATAATCCACTGCTCCCCAGACCACAGGCAGGATACAACTAGGGGAGGGGTTCACAATGCACCTGTGAAATCTAATCTTGGAACACAGACAGGCGTGCCCTTGCGGGATGCCCCAAAAATTAACATATAACCAAAGGAAGGGGATATGCTGACCATTTTGCCCGGGGTGTGTACATATCCAGAATACAACGGTGGGAAAGCCTGATGACCCACGGGTCGAGATAATGTATGACATGGTTCCCGTGAAGTGGAGAGTGGGCAGCATGCAGTGGTGTGTTCAGACCCAACCAGCACCCAGAGTAAGGATGGGTGCTGTAGAGGAGGTGCGGGTGGGGGAACTATGGGTAGCTGGTTATGGGTCTAGGTGTGCAGATGTTGGCTGATGTGGGTCTATATGGACAGCCCCTGGGATGTAAGCAAAAGTGTTCATTGGGCAGAGGTGTCGCCCAATGAGCAGCCACACCCACTACGAGTCCCACTGCAGCAAAGAGTAATCTACATGGAAAGAAACCAGATGTAGATGTATATATGTAGAGGTATGTGTGCGTATATCTACCCATAGCTACATAGAGATATACCTCTCCCTCTCCGTAGTATAAATGTATACATACAGCGACAGAATACATATACATACCCACATATAGATATATACATATGCAGACACCCATATGTCATTAGATATATATAGACAGCAATATATAAATATATACATGTATGCATACATATACAGATATATCTGCATATAGCAATATATATATATATATATATATATATATATATATATATATATATATATATATATAGCAATATATATATATATATATATATATATATATATCTGTGTGTGTAAATATACACATGTATATAGCTAGGATATGATATAGCAGTTACGAATTACATATGTTCACAGGCCGTGCATATGGGGGTGAGAGGTCCAATCAACAAATGTGTAACACGTAGCATCAACCCCCCCCCCCCCAGCTAGACCGGTGAAACATACAGACACACAATAAAAGTAAACATACCATGCTTCCCAGACCACAGGCAGGATGCTACCAGTGGAAGAGACCTACCAGGTCTACTCTTGAAACAAAGACATCAATGTCCCTTGTGGGACACCCCAAAAATTATTGATCATTGGAGTCAGTTCCTGTCATGAGTCATCAAACCAGGCTGTAGACGTACACAGACCAGTAGGCTGTGCAAGCCTAATAAACCATGGGTCGACACAACGTACAACATGGGTCCTGACATGCGGAGAGTGGGCAGTGTGTAGTGGTGTGGTTAGACCCCCCCTGCACCCACAGTAAGGATGAGTGCTGTAGAGGAGGGACAGGTGGGAGAACTATGGGTATGCAATTATGGGCCTAGGCGTGCAGGTGTTGGCTGACTCAGTTGTATTAGGACTGCCCCGGGATGGAAGTAATATTCCAAAATGAGCAGAGCTTACGCCCATACCTCTCAACCCCTAAGAGCAAATCCACTGGACAGGACATAAACCGTTCGGGGAACAAATAAAGACCATACCTCTCAACTGTCCCTGATTTTGACACAAATTTTCACGCTGTCCCTCTTAATCCCTCCTAAAACTAGTGACTTTTGGAGGAAAGGTAGTGAATTACACTTAATGAATAATGGCAATAATTAGGTTATAAACATCTTTTACTTCAGAAAATGTGTATTAATTCACATGCTCTGATTCTGTCATTGTTTCAAATTAATAGCACTAATATTTTAAATGTGTCCCTGATTTTCCCTGAGTTTTTCTTTTCTTGTCCCTGCTTCAGTTGAAATTTGTCCCCACATGTTTGAGAGGTCTGATAAGGACAGGAAGTACACATTCCACTTACAACCTTAGAAAGCTGATAGAATAATAGGTATGCATTAGCATGACTTGGCTGAAGGATGTGGGGTCTTAAACCCAATTACTTGTCTGTATTTAATGGTGTCAGTTCCCAGGTATTTGCCAGACAGGTGCAGATTGTAAGAAGAACACACCAATAGTATGAAGTAAACTCTGGACAGGCCATGGATTCCATACAGTTGACCAGCATGCTTACGCCTAATGGGCAGCCATTCCCGATATGGGTCCCACTGCAGCACAGTCCAGTTTAAATGGCTAAGTACGGTATGACCATATGTGTCATTGCATAACCGACTACACAACACCTACGAACACATGGTCGCAACACCCCACTGTAGGCATGAAAGCCGATGTAATAGGCATCAGAAGGTATTATCGTAATCCTCACCCCCCCAGGGGTGTGAGTGTCAGATGCAAACACCAAATGCAGTGCATTTGCAAGTGCAGGAGCAAGCGGGTATAAGCCTGTTTGGGTGCCAGTATGTGAGTATCACACTGGTGAAGCAATGCAGAGGCTAACTGAGTGTAAGAAACTGTAACCAGAGGTTAGCATTGCTTAGCTCCGCACACACCCACTCACAACTGCTTTAAAGTGCCTTAATCACTCTGTACCCAACAGCTCGTGTTCTGGCCAGCAACAAAATAACCAGCCTCTGCAAGGCTAGAACTCAGGACCCTGTAAATCACAGTCATAGTAGTAAACCACTACACCATGATAACAGTACATATAAAGGAGGTATCAGCAAACTAATCCTCACAGTGGGAAAATCAAATCAAATATGTGAACTGAATCTATGTACAGTGTAATGTGCTATAACCTGCCACAGACCATATATATGTGAATTTGAGTACTGCAGTAAACATAGAGTTGAGGTGTCACTGTAATGAAGATCCCATACAGTGTATGTACACATGAATGATCAATACCAGACACATATAAAACCTGTAATGAATAAGACATCATTGACAAAAGGCAAATAAAATGCTAGATAACCAATAAGCAATGCTAACCACAGCACAGCCCATCTAAGCAATTGCAAGCAATGTCTAGGAAAGCCAGTACAATATACCCACAGGTACACCTCTTTAAGCAGTGCCAACCTGAAGTAAGCAGGTGTTCCCATAGCCTAGCCTTTTCTAAACCGGCCGATTACGGAAAAGTGCGGGAATCTGGCCCTAGTTAAACTGAAGAGGCACTAATATGGCTCATAACTGGTTGTAGCATCCCCCTGCAGGTAGAATGGCTGGAGTGGGAGAAGGCACTCACTTTAGAGTACAGCGCTGGGGCATCCAGGAGTCCAAATTCATGGTATGGCTCCTGGTAAAGCACCATGACAGGAGACTACCACAGGGCCAGTACCAGGGCTTGCAGTACAAAACGGAGGCCTGGGACAGTCTCGCCCGTGACTTCACTAGTACCACAGGTATCCCCCGGACTGGTGAGCAGGTCAGGCACCATCATGCAGACCTGAAGCGGAGGAGGGGGGATATCCTGGAACAGTGGATCCAGGAAGCAAGACAAATGCAGAATGCCCCAAAAATGAGTAAGTACTCCTTCCACTATGTAGTTAATAATTGCCTAGCTTGTGTATACTATGGATAGGTATGGCTAAATATCACTGTACTTCTCTGACAGCTGCAGATGAGCATGTTGCAAACCAGCAAGCCTATGATGCTAGGCTGCAAAGGATGCGTCACGTGGCAGGTTAGTAAATAGCCCGCATGTACTGTCATAACAAATAAATGTAAGAGCCTCAGAAAGTGTTGTACCAGTATACAGAATTGTGTAATATGCTGTGAATAAAGGTGTAAACTCTGCATTGCTTCTCTTTACTCTGCAGTCATATGTTGTTGCACTGTTGCAGTTATTAAATAGTACTGTTGTAGTAAGCAGTGTTACCCACACTGTGGTATGCAGATAAAATGTGTATGAAGTGCTGTATAACAATGTCGGAAGTGCAAACAGGTCAGTCATATTAGACTAAATACATTAGAAAGCCTCACAATTGCCTGATAGCATAGTGTACAGTGATCTAAACTGTAATGCTTTTGTCACACACAGCAGGGCTTTGGATCCCAGGAGCGCCAGTGAGTTGTATGCATAATCATTCCACACAACTGCACACAGTTTGTTAGAATGTTCAGTGAGAAAGCCGTATGCATATATACACTTAACAACTGTACAGATTATGCTAGAATGCTCAAATAGAAAGTGGTATGCATATTCATACCCCTCAACTGTTCCAATCTGCCTGGTATGTCCTGATAAATGGCCCACATCACCTGCCTTTTGCCCTGTTCCCCTGACAAATTAGTGTGATGATCCAAGAAATGTAGGCAGCTGTAAATGACATATAACTGATAGTCAGACTTATACATAGTCAGAGAATGTACATTCAAACATACCTGTCATCCCAGCATCTCACCCAAAGTGTATGACAGCAGTCAGCAATTTCAAAACATGTTGCATTAACACCTGCATATTGTCAAGCCTGTACGTAAGACACAGGTCCCGTACATACTAATCTACAAACATACCATTGTACAATATAACACCACTGGGTAGTGTAATAATACATGTAAGGGACAGCCCACTGCAGTGACTATGAATGTTGTGAAAGCTACAAGGATTTATTAGTTGTTAATTGAACTCTCTCTCTTACCCCTACCATATGTGCAAAAATAACTGATTTACACAACTCATTTGGTATGTCTACACTACTAACCTTTGTTGGGACATATGTCCTATTGGTTTATAAATATTCACATCTGTTTCTATGCATGTGCCATGTTAAAACACTCCCATATTGGTGTCCTGTTGCCATCAATGAAACCTGCATGTTGTAATGGCCACTGTTTACCCATATATGCATGTGTTCTGCCTACTCTGCAACTATGTTATATCTGATGCCCTGGGTAATGGGAATACCTATGCATGCTGTTATAAATAATCATGAATGCTGTTGACTATTACTAATCCATATCTGCCTTAAACATGCTACAACATAGCTCGTATGGGAAGGCCGGTTCCAGCGGACCCACCTGTCCCACCTCAGCTGGCCATGGCACCGGGAACCAGCACATCTAGGGCCCAGCCTGGGACCTCCTCATCTATTGGCCCTGCACCACCTTTGGGTGGAACTGCCGCAGGGGATGGGGCTCGGTCCCCCCCCCGGGGAGTGGGAGTGGACAGGAACCTGTCACCCAATGGTACAGTCTGGGCAGTGATGCATAGGGAGCTCAACAGGGAGATTCAAGACCGCCTATGCCAGCTTGAGGGCTAAGTGGCGCAACTAGAGGGTGAGCCTACCCCTCCTACACAGCCCCCAGCACAGCCACCTTCTAGGCTGTGAAGGTGCAGTGGTGACTGCCCATGGGTGGGGACCTCAGTCTCATTGTATCCATTTGTGGGCTCATGGGCTTGCGACTTCCAAACAGCCCTCCCGGTCCAAGGTGTCTTGTCTGTCATCCTACCCAACCTATCCTCCCTGATCATACCTACTCTCCTTCCCCAACATCCCACTCTCACCTAAAATAAAAGAAAAGAAGGGCAATCTGTTCCCGCAAAAAAAGCACACCCCATATATAGCTGTCCATTTCACACATGTCCACTGGACACATGTAAACGTTCTAACTGGCATCACAACATACTATTGTTGTCCTCACCCCTCTCTCAGGGTTGTGAGTGTCCAAAGGTACCGCCAAATTTATTGCATATGCAGAGCCGTTGTTGTAGATGAAATGGACAGCTATGGACCTTCCCTACACCCTTCCTGCAAATCCCTAGCTACCTTGCATACTGTCTTTCCCTCTTTGTGCCCCTTTTTCACCACTTTCCTATCACCCCTTTTTTCTTTTCTTTTAAAGAAATTAGCACGGGGTTAAGCGGGAGTAAACACTTTTAAGCAGCATTGAGCAGGTTACAGCCTGTTTGTGCAGGGGTAAGCACTGCCTACACAGTTTAACCAATCAAGAAAGTAACTGAGTGTAAGGAACTGTAGCCAAAAGTAACCACTGCTTACAGTCAAGCAAACCCATGCACACCCGCTCACAACTGCTTAAAAGTGCCTTAAACACTCCATATCCAACGGCCCTTGTTCTGCCCAGCAACAAAATAAACAGCCTCTGCAAGGCTCAAAACCAGGACCCTGCACACTACAGCCAATGTGATTTACCACTAAGCCATGGCAGATATAAAGCCATTGGATGTTATCACAAACATATCATCCAGCACAGTCATTCAACAGTATAGGAAATGTATTCCATCATGTAGATGTATGTGTGTGTGTTTATGTCCAGATATAGATACATACATATATATATATATATATATATATATATATATATATATATATATATAGATATATCAAGAACATACCATGTGACAACAAAGCATTAAAAAAGAATGAAAAGGGAAACACCAGCAACTCCTGTATTATGTAGTGGTGTTGTCCTATGTAATATCAAGACTCCCTCAGACAGACATGTGTCATTAATACACACAAACATTTGTATATTGCCTGGATACATTACTTTGTGCATTTCATTTACATTAAAAAACAGTTCCTGTCCAATCATTATGTGAGAACAGTACTCTTGCAAGGTGCTGTGTGTGACATCATAATCATTAAAACATTAAATAGGGTAACCATAGAGGGACCGGTAGTGTCGTGTGTACAATGGGATCATCTGCACCACGTGTACCTGGAACCTTTAGGAGCCATGTGCATACTAGGATCATGTGCCTGAGAGAGGGGTGAGGACAACAGTAGTATATTGTGGTGCAAATTAAAAAGGTTACATGAGTCCAGTGGATATGTGTGTGAAATGGACAGCTATATATGGGGCAAAAGTTGTTCTGGGAACAGATTGGCCTTTTGTTTCCATTTTCGTAAGGTGAGAGTAGGATGTTGGGGAAGGAGAGTAGGTATGCTTGTGGAGGATAGGTTGCATAGGATGACAAACAAGACAGCATACAGGGGCAGTATATGACACATGTAGGGGGATACACCTTGGACGGGGAGGGGTGTTCGGCAGTCACAAGCCCATGAGCCCCCAACTGGTAACAGTGGGATGGAGGTCCCCACCCATGGCCCACCACCACTGCACCTTCACAGCCACAAAGGTGGCTGTGTTCGGGGCTGTCTAGGTGGGGCAGGCTCACCCCCTAAATGTGACACTCTGCCCTCGAGCTGGCATAGCTGGCCTCAAAACCCCTTATTGATCCCCCTACGCACCACATCCTGGACTGTACAACGGCTGACAAGTTCCTGTCTGGACCTGCTCCCAATGGGGACAAGCCCCATCCTCAGTGGCGGTTCCACCAGAAGGTGGTGCAGAGTCAATAGAGGTGGAGGTCCAAGGCTGGGCCCCAGACGTGCTGGTGCCCGGTGCCATGGCCAGCTGAAGTGGGACAGGTGATTCCGCTGGGACCTCCAATCCCATATAGCCTATGGTGTTGTAGTTTTAACACAGATATGGCTTAGTAATAGTCAACAGCGTTCAGGATTACTTATAACAGCATGCATAGATATGACCATCAACCCAACACAACAGATGTCATACATTTGCAGAGGGAGAACAACACATGCATATATACTGCATGACATCTGTACAAGGCGTAAATGACTTGTGACTGCAGCTATGAACAGTGGCCCATTATTGGCATGTCATTGTGATAACCTCAGACAGTGACTGTCATACCACTGTTTCATGTGACATATGTCCAATCAGGGATGCGATGGCAGTAACTCTCATCACTATCACCATGCACTGACTGCAATCCTCACACTACATGTACTGACTGCAATCCTCACACTATGCTTCTGCAGTTCACAGATGTGTGTTCAGTGAGTAACACAAGAAACAAATGGTTCCACACACTGACCAGTCCACAAATGACCCTACAGATGGGGGTTTACTCACAAACAGAGCACTGTCTTGTCAGTTATTAAAACATGCAGACTAGCCATTACCACATACAGCCTGTTAAATTGACAGTAGTCTCAATGAGGTATAGCTACACTTACATGCTGTAGTCATATCTGGCACATAACCCTCCTGTCTTTAGGCTATTTTCCACTGTGTATGTTGTTTGAGGAATATCCAGATATCATCTGTGATGCTGTTTACCAAACACCAGATCCAGGTTCCACTCACAGCGACTGTCATGGGCAAACACCAACATGATGTTCCTAGATATTGTACTGTGTTTCCATGCAATTAGCTATGGGAATCTCACCACAGCTGTTCCACATGCAATCAGCTAGAGGAGGAGGACTGTAATAGGTGCATAGGCCATCACTTGATCATGACCATCACTTACGAAACACAAGCTGCTGCTGAGCAGGTGTACATCTCCACATCCACCAGAGAGTGTATGGGAGGGACAGACAGAGGCAAAGTACATCAGAAAAGGGCTTGGAGACTAAAACCTAAGCATCCTCTCTCACACACCTACCAGTACAGGGGTTCAAATCCCTGACTGACTAGCCATTACTATTACAAGTGCATGCAGTTACTCCATGTGCCACATAGCTGACATGCTAGTGTGCTGTAAGAACATATATGTGTGCTGGTGAGCGACATCTGCAACAGAGATATAGTAGACATACATTAGGTGCAGCACACATGGCTGTCCACATGAACAAATTTCATTGTCAACACAACCACACTCTCTAAGGGACTTAGACACATTGGCACACTTTGGTAGGCTCACAAATACACTTCTTAACTACTTAGTTTGCCACACTGCAGTAATGCACAGGTATTACATGCACCCCAGTGGATATCCTGAGGTTCAATGGACTAGAGCATGTGAATGTGTCTGACATCAGTCAGTATGCCAATAGGAGTTATACTGGGTGTGACTGTGGTTGGGAACATCATGCCCCACACCCAGATACAAGGTGCCAGTACTGACATGCATGTGTGCATTTCTTCATGGGTGTGTAGTGGTTGGCTGTGCAAGATGGCTGTACAAGGCTGGATGAGGGGTAATCCTTGGCATCAGGCCATCTGACAATGGTCTGCAGTGTGGTTCAGGAGTGTAGCATCTGCAATGTCCCACACAGATGGGTATTGTATGAACTGTCCTGTCATCCTGGTTACCATTGTGTGTGGCCATTGCATTGCATGCCATGTCTGTGTTTGATAGTCCTTGGCATGGACATTGCCTGGGATGTGCATGTTCCACAATAATGTACAGTGACATGATTAAGTGTACCTGGTTTGCCTGGCACATGTTGTGTACACTGACTGTTATCATCAGATGTGCCAATACTGGCCTGCTGTGGCAGGACCTGCTAATAGACAGCAGGTTGATCCTGCACCTGCATTGATAGCATGATACAGGTATTCCCTGATGTCAGTGACATCTGTCCATACAGGGCATATGTGTAAGGCATTGTACGTCCTTTATGGATCACATTTGATGGCACCACATATGTTGCAGGTGTCCAGTGGGGAACATAGTGAAGGCGCATTGCCTGCAATTATGTGCCTATTGTACTGTTGGACAGGGTGCCATGCCCTCTGTGGCTCACTGCAATCACACCATGCCTACTATCTGTCAACAATGTGCAGGGTACTAGCAACATAGTGGGATATTCTAGGCAAGTGTGTTTGTGTATGACACATGGGTTCAGACCATATTCTGGGTAATAGTAGGGTTGCTTACTTTGTTCACCAGGCCTTTTGCCAGATGTAGGGGTATGGCTTGCCAACCCAGTCTCTTGGCTGATTGAAATCTGTAAACCTCGTGAGATGGGCATTGTGACATATAATATGGCCACCATATAGGAAAACTACAAAACCCGCTCCTCAACATGTCCAGTGGTTAGACACTCACAGCCACCTCCACACAGGCTCTGACTGTCAAAAACACACAAACACCTGCCATGTTTTGGAAGAGAACTCCTTCTACCTAACTAGTTTATCACACTACAGCATTATGCAGTTATAGCATGAGCTACGGAGACTACTGGGCTTCTCCATCCTCAACGGTGTATTTCACAAGGAATGACATCAGCAGGTTTACCAAAGTAAGGAATTTCAGATTTCCTGCAAGTGAGTAGCCCAAAATGCATTGCTCACAAAACAGACAGTGAGACACCCACAACACATATGTGTGGGTCTAGAACCCATGACTAAGATCTATATCACACTATTGCATGGAGATATAATAGAACGCACAACGAGAACTACTAAGGAACTTGTTCCTCAGAGGTGTATTTTACAAAGTATGACATCAGCAGGAGTACCAACGTAGGGCATTGTAAATGTCCTGCAATTGAGTAGGGTATGATGCATTGCTCCCTACACAGACATTGAAACACACAGAAAACATACATAACTGCCATGATTGTGGATGGATCCCTACCACAGTTCTAAATCACACTCCAGCGGCACACAGTTACAAGATGCGCTACAGAGATTACTGGGTTACAGCAGTCCCAGAGGTGTATTACTAGGTGGGTGACATCATTAGGATTGCCAAAGATAAGTATGTGAATTGTACGGAGTGTGTGTACTCTAAAAAGCATTGTTCCATTCTCAGGCAGACAGACAGACACACATACACAGCTGGCATGAGAACACCTACCACACTAGTTTAGCACGCTACAACATTATGCAGTTACAGGACACGCTACAGAGATTACAGAGTTACAGCAGTCCCAGAGGTGTATTTCTAGGTGGGTGACATCAGCAGGATTGCCAAAGAAGGGCATTTCAAG
>NC_056725.1:797882722-797885222 GCF_019279795.1 Protopterus annectens
AGAAAAGTTCACAGATTTCCAAAAGATTTTGCCAAAGACCACCTCTAATGTCACAATCAACCCTATTCACGACTGTAAACTTGAAAAAATGATCAGGGCAATAACCAATATGTCTAGCAAGGGCGTTGTTATGATCGCCTCTAGCTATGGCATATATGTGCTCATAGATGCGCTGCTTGATTTTCCTTTCAGTTTTACCGATATAAAATGCATTGCATCTTTGACAGCTAGCCGCATAAACAACGCCCCTGGTCTCACAATTAAATTTGCCATTAATTTTATAGACCTGGTCTCTCAGCCTAATCTTAGCATCTATGCACACATGTTTACACTGCTTGCAAGACCCACACTTTGTCATGCCTACCTTGTGAACTCTCATAATTTTTGGTTTAACCTCTAACAATGATTTCAAATTTTGCCCTCTCCTAAAGGTAACTTTAGGGCTGTCACCAAACTTGTTAAGTAAATAAGGGTCTTCAATAAGCAAGGACCAATTCTTATTTAGCACTTTGGAAATAGCCAAACGGTCTAAACTAAAGGTACACAAAAATCTAGTAGCAAAAGGGGCTGTTTGGTTCTTAAGTGAAACACTGTTCTCTATGTTGTCACCATGTGAGGCATGTCTAACCATAGACGAAACTGGTTTATAAAAACCTAAACTCCTTTTATTGGTGACTTTTGATTTTATGTCAAGAACAAGGCCTGAAGGATACCCTCTATTAATAAACATGCCAGTTAAATGCTCACATTCAACTAAGAAATCTTCGTGATCTGAAACCATCCTAGCGGCCCTAACCATCTGCCCTTTTACGACCGCTCTTTTCTGATGTTTGGGATGGCTACTAGAGTAGTAAAGGAACGCATTAGAATAAGTGGGTTTCCTGTAAATCTCACTCCTAAGGCTTTGATTTACATAATCCTTGGTCAACAAAATGTCTAGGAAACTAATACGATGTTCCTGTAGATTGTAAGTAAATTCTAAAAAACTGGCCATGTTAGACATCCTTTCTATAAAGGAAGGAACCAAAGAGGGATCCGCCTTCCACAATATGAACATATCGTCCTGGTACCTAGTGTACCAGGCGACACAATCATTGAATACACAGGTGATAGTGACTTTTTAAGGTATAAATACGAATACCTTCGTATTTTTAACAGTATTGAGGCCACAATGTGTAAACCGGTTAATGCCAAGAAGAAAAAGATTGAAAGGGACGTTCGTGAATATGCAAACAAAAAAGCTTATCTGCGTCCCCCCCCTATTTTTAAACCAATTAATGAGTATAGGCAAGTTGTGGACTTGAATGGACATTCACTAAATTTAGCTAATCAGGAGGAGGACGAGCTTGGTAACCAGAACGAAGAGCCACAACATCTTTGTCGTAGTGAGCGCCTAATTGACAATTCTAACAACAATGGTCATGGCACGGCCACTAGTGAGCAACAGTTGCCATCTTCTTCAAGTGCAAGTAGTCAGAACAACCTGCCCCAGGGGGGGTTTCCAGGAACAACAAACCCAAGCAGATGAACACGCGGGCGAGGAACAATTTTGGCAACTCCAGGAGCAGGAGAAACCCGAGGAGGAGATAGCCAGCACACAACAAGACCCAGTGATTATGGCTGACTCAAGAGGAGATTTCAAAATCTACAACTACACTAGTTTTGACATCAGTGAAGATATGGTGGACTTCTTTTCAAAGGGTCTATCTTTTGTGCCTGACTCTCACTTTGATGTTGTCAAAACTATTGTAGATTTGAAATTGTTTGTGAGGAAACTTAACTTAAATATTTTAATGCAAGACAAAAATTTTGTAAGCTGTACTGATAGTAACCTTAGAATTCCTAGTGTTTTTAATCCCCCCCTGCATGAGGCTCTACGGAGTTTTGAGAAAATGTGCGAGCTCGATTTTAGGGCTTTAGCTAAGAGCAACCTACATTCACACAAACACAAGTTAAACATTACTAAACTTGAGCGTGATTTCATTTCAACATTGCTGCGCTCTCACATTAGAGTCATTAAGCCTGACTAGGGGGGTGGTCTCGTCTTTATGGACCAATACCTATATGATGACAAAATATTTAACATGTTAGACAAGGAATTCTACACTTTGGTTACTATCAACAAAGTGAATCAAGCTTACTCTAGGATATGAGGCATTATTAAAGATCTATATTTGGAAAGGGTCATTGACATTGACCATTACCATTTCTTGACAGTGGTGGCCCCTAAGCTCCCCGTCTTGTTTGGTATTCCTAAGATTCACAAATCCACTAGAGACCCACCTTTTCACCCGATTGTTGATGGCCGTGGGTCTATTACCTATGCGTGTGCCAAACTAGTTGACAACATTTTGAAACCACTGCTAGAACTCGAGTCGCAAATTTGTAAAGATTCATGGGGTTTCTTGCATGACATAGGGACTATCCCTTTTAGTAGCGTGTGGTGGTTTCTAACTATTGACATTAAAGACCTGTACACCGTTATTCCTCAACAGCTTGG